>NC_057806.1:687733142-688033142 GCF_018294505.1 Triticum aestivum | reverse complement strand
CTCACGAATCAAACCCACGACAACTACCTTTAAAGGAGTCATACCAGGTGTAGAGGCCCGTTGTACGGGCTCGATCACGCTGGAGGTGGTCTTTGGTTCCCCGGATAACTTCCGAAGCGAAGTACTAATCTTCGATATCGTCCCATTTTGCAGCGGCTATCATGCCCTGCTCGGACGAACCGCATTCGCTAGATTCAATGCGATACCACATTACGCTTATTTCAAGCTAAAGATGCCCGCTCGCGTGGCATCATTACGGTAAATGGAAATACGGAACGCTCCCTCCGTACAGAGGAGCACACTGCCGCCCTAGCAGTAGAGGTACAAAGCGGCCTTCTCAAGCAGCATTATAAACCGGCTGTCGAGCCCCTGGACATAATCAAGAGGGTCCGGACCACACTGCAGCAGGACAACTCGGCTCGACAGAGCCGAATTAGCAATATGACCTCTGTCCCAGCCCCGATGAGGCAATGGCACTAATACCGCGCGTACATAAACCATGCGCTCAAAAGAACATAGGAATCGAGGGAGGCATAACTCGTCCGGAATCCACTGTACGGCTCGACCTACACCGGGATTCACACGCCTTTACTTTTGCTTTTTATCACAGTTTTTTTTCTCTTTTCGAGGTCTATACGGACGACTCGGTTGCAGAACACACCAAGGAGGCAAGGAGCTCTGGCATACAAAGGAACCCCCAGGTAGTCTCTATTAACGATCGCCATACTTGTTTTACATAACCTCACGCAGCCCGCCCTTGCTTATGGCATGTTAAATAGCTTCACTTGCTTATCACATTATTTGCACAAAGTACGCCTCGACGTGCCAATCACATCACAATGGTGAATGAATGATGGCGTCAGTTTATTACCTAATTTTCCTATTTTCTCACCCTTGTAAATATTACTTATTACACGCATACACTATGGTACGCATTACTACGCCAGGGGCTTCATTACACCCAATACTACGGCAATAAAAAGTCCGGACACTTTTATAGTATAGTTCGACACCCCGAACTTATATAATTATATGCATTGGCTCCGAATCATGTGGTCAATAGTTGGGTTTCCTGGCTCCTATGCTTACTACCTTACGTTCCGCTATATCGGCTAGGGTAGTAAAGGGAGAACTACTGCGATTGTGTCCCGGTTCTTTCGGATGAGCATCTCAGTAGAGAAAGCCGAAAACTGACTGTCATGATGCGGCGAGAGCCGGTCAGCTGTTCGAGAGGTTCCAAATTGTTAGAGATTTTTTCCGCTTCGCGCAAAGAATTGGTCCCTTCGATTAGGCATGTATAGCGCCCCTAGTTCGGCTCCAAACACTAGGGGCTTTGCGAAACTTTTTTAGTTGTCAAACTCCTATGGCTAAGTGAGGGCGGTAAAGGCCGCATAGTCTGATTGCCTTGTTCGTTGCGCTAAACACCTCCTTTAAGGACTAGAATGTGGAGTAAAGAGTGTTTAGATTTATCCCGAACTCCCGCGTACTATCTATGTGGGGGCAGAAGCCGACGACTAGTCAACCCTCAGATTTTATAAATGACCGCACAGGAGGTAAAATGTAAATCATAAACATTATAATACATAACATCACTGCTCCATATTACAGAACAGTACAATACAAATGTTCTCATGGGAAAATGACATCCTTCGAACATTGCTCCGCCACAACGCAGGACCCCTCCAAGACGCCGTCAAAATAGAGCTCGGGTCGATGATGCTCCTTGCCATCCGGCGGCCCCTCGGTCATCAGGTTCTTGGCATCCAGCTTTGCCCAATGCGTCTTGACGCGGGCAAAGGTCATACCCGCACCTTCGATGCAGACCAACCGCTTCACGGTTTCAAGCCGCGGACAGGCGTTAAGAAGCCGCTTTACAAGTCCAAATTAGCTGCTAGGTACAGGCTCGACAGGCCATAGCCGGACTATCGGGTACTTCATGGCTAGCTCCGCCGACTTGTGCAGCTCGACCAACTGCTTCAGCTGGTCAATGAAGGGCAATGGATGTTCAGGTCCAAGATACTGGGACTAGAATAGCTTCTTCGTAGACATTCCTTCTTCGGCTCTGTAATACTCAGCAGCATCTGATATACTGCGCGGAAGATACGTGAACGCCCCTGGAAAACCCGAATTCGGATAAGTACTAGGAACATTTCTTACACAAACTTGCTATGCAAGGCGAAAGATTTACCCGCCGTAATCTTCTTAGCCGCCTGAATCTCCTGGAGAGTGACCCGGGCTTCGGCTCGTGCATCCTGTGCGCTCCGGCGGGCCTCCGCCAATTCGGACTCCTGCGCCTTACAATCGCGCTCCAAGGACTCAAATCTCTCGATCACACCCTAGAGATGTTGCTACGCCTCGGCAACCTGGGCCTCGTGCTTTTCACGCGCGGCGCGTTCCGTGGCCGCTTTGTCCTCGGCCTCGGCTAACCCCTTCTTAAGTGCCGCCACCTTGGTCGTGGCCACCAATACAGTTTAGGACACTTTAGTCCTGCTGGACGACTCATTTTTTCAAAACATACCCATAGGTTACTGCATACCTTGGCTATCTTCCAGCTGCTTCTTCACAAGGCTGAGCTCCTCCTCAGCTCGCTCCAACTTCCGCTTCGATCTGGAAACTTCCACAATATGAGCAGTGGCAGCCTGCAGCGAGACCTGCTTATTCACATAGACAACTCATGTAAGACTCCTGCGATATTTTTTCTACAATCGCATTACTCACATCAAAGCCCGTTAGAAGGCTGGTGCAGGCTTCAGTTAGCCCGCTTTTGACAAACTGAACATTCTCTATTATCTTGTCCATAAGAACACGATGCTCATCCACAATAGAGGCGCCTTGTAGCGCCTCCAACAGATTATCCGGTGCCTCTGGTTGGACAGAGGTCACAGGTGGAACAGGCACATTCCCTCCTTCGGGGGAATGTCGTTCGCTGGACCCCAGAGCCAGGTAGATCTCCAGAATGGTATCCGGTTGAGGCCTGAAGGGAAACCGGGCCCCGTCAACGGTTCCCATGGAGACTTTTTTCCCCGTATGTCCGGCGGTCGAGGAGCCATCCTGGGGCGTCACCCCGATGGTCTCTGGAATCTCCCCCCGGCCTGGGAAAGTCTTTTTGGACGCCACCTTGTCGTCGCCTTTGGGTGAGATGGAATGAGCAGGCGGCGGAGACATGCTAGCCATCTCCTGTTAGTCCAGCGAATCCTCTATCGAGGATCGCAGGGAGCCGTCGCGTGCCGGACTGCAATGACAAAGTTTAATATGCGTCAATATTGCAAACTGAGAAGACCGGATGTTTTTGATTTTGGTACTCACGAGGCGGCTCGAGGCTTGGTCCGACAAGGTCGCTCCAGACTGCTGTCAACATCCCATGCGGAGTTATCCGCGAAGGAGCCTCGCATCCTCTTGGGCGCCTCCGCCTCCAAACTCGGAGAGGCCCCCTTTTATCCCTTCCTCTCGCAGGGCGGAGTCGCCTCCCTCCTCGCCATCGTGTTCGGCGGCTGAGGGGTCTGTCTCATCGTCAGACGAGACGACCAGGGTGCTCCGTCGGTGAAGTCGACGCCGGGTCCCCTTCACCGTGGTTTTTACCTTCTTCTTCGGCATGTCGTAAGGCGCTGGAAATAACATCTTGGTAAGAAGTGGGGTTTCTTCATCTTTAGGCAGCGGAGCCGGACTATTAACCGTCCCGCTAGATCAACCCAGGCGTGAAAAATAAATTGACAAGAAGGCTTAGTATCCTCCCTCGAAATGTGTCCTTAAAGACTACACCTTGACGGCTTACCGAATTGGCCTGACGCTTAAAGTTGAGCCTGCGATCTTTGTTCAAGGGTGGCAGCGTCTCGCTGCCCTTGAAGAGCACCTTCCAGATATCTTCGTGCATCGTGCCGAAGAGCCTTAGCAGCGTCTAGTGCTCGGCCAATAACAGGTCCGGCGCTGACATGGAAGGATCCAGCGTACGAGCATGACCGGATCACATCAACTAGCTTGATCTTCCGGTTCATCATATTCTGGAGGCACGTTTGGAGCCCCGTGATCTCTTCAAGAGATCCCCAGGTTAGGCCACATTGGGACTCCGGATTGGAATTTGGGAGCCACCGACCAGTTAGCGTCGCGCGACTCGGTGATATAGAACCACCCCGATTGCCATCCCTTCACTGTCTCTATGAAGGAGCCTTCGAGCCAGGTGGTATTGGGCATCCTGCCCACCATGGCACCTCCGCACTCGGCCTGTTGGCCGCGCACCACCTTTGGCTATACATTAATAGTCTTCAGCCATAGGCCAAAGTGAGGTGGGATGCGGAGAAAGGCTTCGCACACAACTATGAATGCAGAGATATTGAGGATAAAGTTGGGGGCCAGATCGTGGAAGTCCAACCCATAGTAAAACATCAATCCACGGACAAAATGGATGGAGAGGGAATCCCATCCCACGAATGAAGTGTGTGAGAAACACAACCCTCTCGTGGTGATCGGGGGTAGGGATGATCTGCCCTTTTTCCGGGACTCGGTGAGCAATCTCTTTGGCTAGATAGCCGGCCTCCCAAAGCTCCGTGATGTTCTTCTCCTTAACGGAGGAGGCCATCCACTTGCCTCCAGCCCTGGATCCGGACATGGTTGGAATGTCTTCTCGAATGAGGAAAAGCCGAAAGCGTGGGCGCTAGAGCACAAGGACGGCGGGACATGAGATGAAGAAGGATGTGGGTAAAGGAAGAGTGTCCTTATCTTCTTATAAAGACTGCGAATATCGAGCGCCTCCCCACTCGCCTTGAACTCGCCTATTCCCGAGAGCCATGCAAAATGACACGGTTAGGTTACCCACGACAATATTGATGAGAATCCTGCAATAAGGGGACACGATCTCTGTTTTGCCAAGACATGCCAGTAGCAACCACACCTCGTAGCATTGATTGGCTGAAGAAAAACGGTTCAAAATTATAACCAGACAGGCGTGATGTTGTGTTGGGAAAAAGCTGTCAACATATTAGATTTGTGCAAATATTATATTCTCTCTGCGGTTGTGTGTGTGACAGGTCTGGATACCATCATTGCATCCGAAGACTATCTTGGACTTCGGAGAAAGGGGAACCGGCCTTGCAATTCCGAAGATAATCTGCGTGCCGGACTCCTCGTCATTGAAGCCTGGTTCAGGGGCTACTGAGGGAGTCCTGGACTAAGGGGTCCTCAGGCGTCCGGCCTATTATCCATGGGCCGGACTGATGGGTTGTGAAGACATGAAGGCCTAAGACTGCACCATGTCCGGGTTGGACTCTACTTGGCATGGAAGGCAAGCTTGGCGACCGAAGATTCCTTCTTATGTAACCAACTCCATGTAAACCCTAGATCCCTTCGGTGTCTATATAAACCGAAGGGGATAGTCTTGAAAGGGCACCACATATACTCATTACCATAACCATATAGGCTAGACTTCTAGGGTTTAGGCATTACGATCTCGTGGTAGATCCACTCTTGTAACACTCATATTCATCAATATCAATCAAGTAGGACGTAGGGTTTTACCTCCATAGAGAGGGCCGAACCTGGGTAAACATTGTGTCCCCTGTCTCCTGTTACCATCGATCCTAGGCGCCCAGTTCGGGACCCCCTACCCGAGATCCATCGGTTTTGACACCGACAAAGATGACGGAGGTGTTGGTGTAGATCTCGGTGACGATGATGGCCCCGACGGCGTTCCGGCACCACCGGGAGAGAGGGGGAGAGAGCCCCCCTTCTTCTTCATCTTCCTTGACCTTCTCCCTAGATGGGAGAAGGATTTACCCACTGGTACATGGCCTCCATGGAGGCGGAGGGGCGAGAGCCCCTCCGAGATTGTATCTGTCTCTCTATCTCTCTGTGTTTTGTGTTTCAGATTCTGGCCTTTCACTATTTCTTATATTCCTGGAGATTTGTAACTCCGATTGGGCTGAAATTTTAACACGATTTCTATCCAGATATTGGCTTTCTTTCGGTGAAAGAAGGGCACCAACCGCCTTACGGGGTGGCCATGAGGATCTGGGGCGCGCCCCCTGCCTCATGGCCCCCTCGGACATCGTCTCACGTTGATTCGTCTTCCCAAAAATCACATATATTCCAAAAAAAAATCTCTGTTAGTTTTTATCCTATTTGGGCTCCGTTTGATATGGAGTTTTTGCGAAACAAAAAATATGCAACAAACAGGAACTGTCACTAGGCACTGGATCAATATGTTAGTGCCAAAAATAGTATAAAAATTTCCAAAAGTATATGAAAGTTGTATAATATTGGCATGGAACAATCAAAAATTATAGATACGACGAAGACGTATCAGCATCCCCAAGCTTAATTCCTGCTCGTCCTCGAGTAGGTAAATGGTAAAAAAGATAATTTTTGATGTGGAATTCTACCTAGCATAATCTTGATTATGTAATCTAATCATTGCATGAATATTAAGAAACGAGTGATTCAAAGAAATAGTCTTTCATTTGACATTAAGACAATAATACCTCGAGCATACCAACCAAGAAATTATGTCCTCTCAAAATAACATAGCCAAAGAAAGCTCATCCCTACAAAATCATATAGTTTGGCTATGTTTCATCTTCGTCACACAAAATGCTCCCATCATGCGCAACCCCGATGACAAGCCAAGAAATTATTTCATACTTTAGTATTTTCAAAAAAAATCAACCTTCACGTAGTATATGAGCGTGAGCCATGGACATAGCACTATAGGTGGAATAGAATATGATGATGGAGGATGTGTGGAGAAGACAAAAAAGGATAAAGCCTCACATCAACGTGTCTAATCAATGGGCTATGGAGATGCCCATCAATTGATGTCAATGCGAGGATTAGGGATTGCCATGCAACAGATGCACTAGAGCTATAAGTGTATTAAAGCTCAAACTGAAACTAAGTGGGTGTGCATCCCACTTGCTTGCTCATGAAGACCTCATGCATTTGAGGAAGCCCATCATCGGAATATACAAGCCAAGTTCTATAATGAAAATTCCCACTAGTATATGAAAGTGATAACTCAAGAGACTCTCTATATGAAGAACATGGTGCTACTCTGAAGCACAAGTGTGGTAAAAGGATAGTAACATTTCCCCTTCTCTCTTTTCTCTCATTTTTGTTTTTTCTTGTTTTTTTGTTTGGTGGGCTTCTTTGGCCTCTGTTTTTTATTTGGGCTTCTTTGGCCTCTTTTTTTAAAGTCCAGAGTCTCATCCCGACTTGTGGTGGAATCATAGTCTCCATCATCCTTTCCTCACTTGGGCAATGCTCTAATAATGATGATCATCACACTTCTATTTACTTACAACTCAATATTACAACTCGATGTCTAGAACAAAGTATGACTCTATATGAATGCCTCTGGCGGTGTACGGGGATGTGTAATGATCTAGAGTACCGATGCCATCAAAAAATAGACAAGCCATGAAAACATCATGCTAGCTATCTTACGATCAGGCAAAGAAATATGACAATGAATGCCCAAGTCATGTATATGATGATGATGGAAGTTGCATAGCAATATATCTCGGAATGGCTATGGAAATGCCATAAAATGTAGGTATGGTGGCTGTTTTGAGGAAGATATAAGGAGGATTATGTGTGATAGAGCGTATCATATCATAGGGTTTGGATGCACCGGCGAAGTTTGCACCAACTCTCGAGGTGAGAAAGGGCAATGCACCGTACTGAAGAGGCTAGCAAATATGGAAGGGTGAGAGTGCGTGTAATCCATGGACTCAACATTAGTCATAAAGAACTCACATACTTATTGCAAAAATCTACAAGTCATCAAAACCAAGCACTACACGCATGCTCCTAGGGGGGTATATTGGTAGGAAAATACCATCACTCGTCCCGACCGCCACTCATAAGGAAGGCAATCAAAGAAATACCTCATGCTTCAAATTTTTCACACAAAGGTTACCATACGTGCATGCTACGGGACTTGCAAACCTCAACACAAGTATTTCTCAATTTCATAATTACTCAACTAGCATGACTCTAATATCACCACCTTTATATCACAAAACTATTGCAAGGAATCAAACATATCATATTCAGTGATCTACAAGTTTTATGTAGGATTTTATGACTAAGCATGTGAATGACCAATTCCTGTCATCTCTCTAAATAGATATAAGTCAAGCAAGAGAGTTTAATTATTTGTACAAAATATATACCAATGCTCTAACAAATATAAGTGAAGCAAAAGAGCATTCTGCAAATGGTGGTTTTCTAAGTGAAGAGAAACATGCAATCCAAACTTCAAATGATATAAGTGAAGCACATGAAGCATTCTATAAAGCCATACTCAAAAGATATAAGTGAAGTGCAAAGAGCATTCTATAAATCAACCATGGACTATCTCATACCAGCATGGTGCATCAAAGAAAAGTGAAAACTAAATGCAAAAGACGCTCCAAGATTTGCACATATCGCATGAAAGAAACATATCCGAAAACATACCGATACTTGTTGAAGAAAGATGGGATGCCTTCCGGGGTGTCCCCAAGCTTAGATGCTTGAGTCTCCTTGAATATTTACTTGGGGTGCCTTGAGAATCCCCAAGCTTGAGCTCTTGTCTCTCCTCCCTCTCCTCACATCGAGACATCCTCGATCTTCGAACACTTCATCCACATAAAACTCAACAGAAAGCTCGGTAAAATCCGTTAGTATAATAAAGCAAATCACTACTCTCAGTACTCTTGCAAGCCAATTCATATTTTGTTTTTTCATTGTAGCTACTGTAATATAACTTTTCCATGGCTTAATCCACTGATAGAAATTGATAGTTTCATCAAAACAAGCAAACTATGCATCAAAAACAGAATTTGTCTTAAACAGGACAACCTGTAGTAATCTGAACATTCACCATACTTCTGGTACTCCAAAAATTCTGAAACAATTAGAAAAAAATAAAAAAAATTGTATAGAAAGATAGAGCAAATAGTTTCAGATCCGTTTGGCGTTCTAGTAAAAATGTAAAACCGCGCACTACAGCCAAAGTTTCTGTCTTGCACCGCACAAACCAACAAGCAATGTGAGCATCCTAAAGGCAAATATTGGCACATTATTCTTGTTTTTAAACTTTATAAAAGCACACAACAGAAATAAATGACTCTCTAAAACTTCCGGGTTGTCTCCCTTGCAAGGATCTCTTTAAAGCCATTAAGCTAGGCATATAGTGCTCAAGTAATGGAACCACCCGGATCCCAAGGAATTTCAAAGCCAATTTTAATTAAAAATGATTTGTGATTTAGTAGTGAGCACAAAGCAACATATATATTGCAACAATGAAGTCTAACTCTCTTCCTATGCATCGGCATGTCATACAAGAACAATTCATGCACACATAGTAAAGGCCAATGCATAGTATAAACAGTTTCTTGCAATTTAATTATATTGGAAACATGGAGAGGCGGAGATGTAGTTCCTCTCTCATAATAATTGCAAGTAGGAGCAGCAAGCACATGCATATTATATCTATCAAAATCATCATGTGTGGTAGTACAACCCAACCCATCAATATAATCCCTAATAATGGCAAACTTCTCTGATATAGTGTAGTCGGGAGAAATCAAAAAGATAATAAGACTATCATGCGTTGGTGCAATAGCAACAATTTCATGTTTAACATAAGGCAATAGCAAGTTCATCTCCATAACCATAATTCATATTGGCATCTTGTGCACAAGCATAGCAAGCGTCATCAAAAAAGGATATTTCAAAAGAATCAACGAGATCATAACAATCACCATAGCATTCATCTTTCGGTAAATTCGAAGTGAAATTAAACAATGTATGAGTTGAAGAGTTGCTGTCATTAGAAGGTGGGTAGCTAATCCGCTCTTCCTCCTTTTGTTCTTCGCTCTCCTCCTCATCTTTTTCACCCAATGAGCCCCTAGTTTCATCAATTCCTTGTTCCATAGACTCCTGCAAAATATTAATCTTTTCTTGGACAGCGGAGGAGTGCTGAATATATGGTTTAACATAGGCATTAGAAGCATAATTATCATAAACAATATTTAAGTATGGCAAAATTTTCAGATTTGTAAAGACTAGTATCATATACTTTCCAATCAAAGAAGCAATTTCATAAGCACCCTTAAAAGAAACAAATTCTTCAATTTGTTGAACATCATAGTAATTATAAACACCCTTAGCGTACGAAGATACGATTCCATTATCACTAAACTAACATTGGTAGGGAAGGTGTTTCTTACGGTCTTCAAAACAACAAGTAAAATCATATATTTCACATAAATTCCAAGCATAGCATTGCAAATGATGAATTTGATCCATTAAATGTTTCCCTTTCTGAGATAAGCTGTGTCGCACATAAAAAGCATTCTTATCTAAAGATTTGCCCTCAACTAAGCTAGTTGGAGTTTCAGCAAGAGCACATAGGGATCGACGATGATCCAAGTAAAAAGCTTCAGGAGTGTGATAGATTTTGAGTGGTTCTTCAACCATTGGTTCAGTAGGTACCACTAATTTTTTTGTTATTTTGCATTTCCTACCCATAACTAAAGATAGAAAACAAGAGCACAAAATAAAAACTACTTAGTGATAAAGCAAACAAGCACACACGAGAATATTCACCCCACGCTTGTAGCGATCCGACCTCAGACGGTCAAATCTCTGTGCTTCAGTGTCATCCCTGGATCGGTAGTGGTGACACACACAATACTTGAATGGAATTATAACAGAGTAGCAATCACACACTTATTACATCGATAGCCTCAATAGAGAACTTATTACAATAGATATGGCTTAAGGCCAACTAAATAAGATAACAATGGAAGGCTTGGAAGATAAAGTGAGTCCATCAACTCCAACATCATAGCTGAGTGCACGACAAACGACCTAGCGCACCTTACTCTTCGTCTGAAAAGTCTACAACATGATATGTTGCAGCCCGGAAACGGGTCAGGACATGGAATATGTTGGCAATATAACACAGTAGAGGAATGAACAGAATAAATGCTATCACTACATGCATATATGGCTGGTTGAGGCTCTATGGTTATAATGTTTTGCGAAAAGCTGATTTTTCCCTACGACAAGGGAATATATTTTTATTTAACTATCATGGTAGTTGAAACATTAAGAAGGTACCCCCATCTCAATCCCAATTAAAAGTAATTATCAACCCAACAAATTAAATTGGAGTGATGAGATCAACAAGATAATCCAAGAACCAAATACTCAAGTTGTCCATAACCAGGGACACGGCTAACCATCATTAGTTTGTACACTCTACAGAGGTTTGCACACTTTTCCCCACAAGACTCGATCTCCTCCGTTGGATTTCTCGCACTACATGGTGTTTGAGAAACGGATGACCGAGACACATTCTTTCAGAAGCATTAACTTTAACCCTGGGTAGACAGTACTCAACTATGCTAGAGCCCATAATAGCTTGTGGTTGCACATGGAAGTTTCTAGCATGAATAATCTCATGATCCATTTGAGCCTGGGTGGCGGACCATATGAGGATCACACGGTATAACCCCAGGATCTCATAGGACAACACTTGTATAACCCTAGGTGCCCAAACCAACAATCCACCCAGATGTGTATTAGGGTTGCCACCTTAAGTTGAACCATTAATTAACAATCCCACATCTGTCATGGATACAATCAAACCCAATCCACATCTACGAGCATAGCATAGCAACATAAGCTTAACGTGGAGTAACTTCCAAGGGTTTGAAAATAAAATAGGTAATAAGTTCTACCTCATCATCTACTTCCCAATACCCACATGTTATCGACTCCTAACCATGCAATGTTTAAGGGTTGTAACTAATGCATCAAAACTATGTATGAAAAGAGTGTGATCAATGTGTTACTTGCCTTGCTGACGATCTGCAAACCCTAAAGACTCGTAGTAGCTTGCTTCGCACTCCAGGAATTCTATCGCAAACAAACAATAGCATACATAAGAAATCAAGCAGGGATGCATGGGTAAAACTCAAATAAGAAGATCAAATCAGAAAACTCAACTAAATAGATTCAATCTGCAAAAAGAATCAATCGAATCGGAGCTACGGAACTGAAACTACGGTCATAAGAACTTCGAGATCAAATCTGCTTGAAACCAAAATTTTATATTATCAAAACGTTGTTGAAGTTGATCATACAGAAAGAGGGGCTCGAGACGAAGATTTTGGCGTTGGTTTCACTTGATTTTGACAAACGGTTGAAAAGTTACGAGGGTTTGAAGATCAAGGGCTAATCTGTGATAAAAATATTTGTGTATAGGTCCCTGGCTGAAAAAGTAAATAAAAAGAAAAAACTACGGAGCTAACGTCCGCTAACAGAACCAATCTAACGAAAATCGTTCACTAACAGATCTAACGAACGAACGTTCGTTGAATAAACTAAACCGAATAGAACCGAAATAAAACCCCATCTAAAAAACGATCGAGGTTTTTACCGAAATAAAACCAACGAAAACCGGCGAAAAAAACTGGCGGCGACGAACTCCGGCGGCGCACGGCAACGGCGCACGGCGGAGAGTGGCGGCAGCGCGGTCGCGTCGGGCGGCGGCTGCGGCAGTGGCACGGCGCTAGGGTTTGGGGCGGCGAGGCGGCTGGGTGGCCTGAGGCGGCCACTGCCTCGCCTTATAAAGGCCTGGCGCGGCAGTGTCTGGGTCGGGCATTGCCCGCTAGGTCGGTTCGCATTTTTTTAAATGGGCGGAGTAAAATGGATAAAAGAAATACCAAACGAAGTCCAAAAATCCTGAAATAAATTTTCGCGGTCCTCTAATAATATTTCGGACTAAGTGAACTTTTATTTGGGCTAAGAATGCAATTTTGAAAAATGCATGTTTTTCCTAATTTAAATAAAATAGCAATAAAATCCAAATAAAATTATTTATTTTATTTAAAAAATTTCCTCCAATATTTCATTTAGTTTGGAGAAGTCATATTATCTCCTCTCATATATTTTTATTATGAAATATTTTTGGAGAGAAAAATAATAAAACCAAAATAATCCTCTTTCCAATATTTGAAAAAATTCAAATATGAAAATGGTGAAATCCCCAACTCTCTCCGTGGGTCCTTGAGTTGCTTAGGATTTTCTAGGATCGCAAAACAAAATGCAATAAAATATGATATTCATTGATGACCAATGTATAACATTCCAAATTGAAAATTTGGGATGTTACAACGCTATCACTCCCCACCAACGGCGCCAGAAAAAGGTCTTGATAACCCACAAGTATAGGAGAGCAATTGTAGCCTCTATCGATAAGTAAGAGTGTCGAACCCAACGAGGAGCTAAAGGTACAACAAATATTCCCTCAAGTTCTATTGACCAACAATACAACTCTACGCACGCTTAACGTTCGCTTTACATAGAACAAGTATGAAACTAGAAGTACTTTGTATGTGTAACGGGATAGGTTTGCAAGAATATAAAGAGCATGTAAATACAAACTAGGGGCTATTTAGGTAAATAAGCAATAAAGTTAGTATAGCGACTATGGAAACGTGGTGGTAGGAGTTGCGAAATTGTCCCTAAGCAATTGACTACTTTACAAGACCGATAGCAAGTTTTATGTGGGAGAGGCCACTGCTAGCATGTCATCCATGACTTGGAATTCTATGCACTTATGATTGGAACTATTAGCAAGCATCTGCAACTACTAACGCTCATTAAGGTAAAACCCAACCATACCATTAAGATATATTGGTCCCCCTTCAATCCCATATGCATCAACTTCTATGCTAGGTTCAAGCTTCTATCACTCTTGCCCTCCAATACCTAATCCTATCAACATACAACTAACCCTATGGTGTGATCCACGCGCGCGCTCATATGATGGGCACCAAAGGACAGAACATAACCACAAGAAATTAAACCAATCATAGCAATTCACCAATTACCGATAGGACAACGAAAATCTACTTAGACATCATGTGATAGCAACACATCATTGGATAATAATATGAAGCATAAAGCACCATGTTCAAGTAGAGGGTATAATAGGTTGCAGGAGAGTGGACCGCTGTAGATAGATGGGGGAAGGTGATGAATATGTTGGTGAAAATGACGGAGGTGTTGGTGTAGATCACAGTGATGATGATGGCCAAGGTGGCGTTTCGATGCCACCGGGAGAGAGGGGGAGAGAGCCCCCCTTCTTCTTCTTCCTTGACCTTCTCCCTAGATGGGAAAAGGGTTTACCCCCTGGTCCATGGCCTCCATGGCAGCCCAGGGGCGATAGCCCCTCCGAGATTGGATATGTCTCTCTGTCTCTCTCTGTTTCTGCGTTTCAGATTCTGACCTTTGACCGTTTCTTATATTCCCGAAGATCCGTAACTCCGATTGGGCTGAAATTTTAACACGATTTCTATCTGGATATTGGCTTTCTTGCGGCGAAAGATGGGAACCAACAACCTTACGGGGTGTCCAAAAGTATATGAAAGTTGTATAATATTGGCATGGAACAATCAAAAATTATAGATACGATGGAGACATATTAGCGACAGACACGAAATAGCCCACAAAGTACCTCGTGTGCTACAACAACCGGCAAAAAATGTCTGTGTGGTCTCAGCATGCGTTCCAGGTGGTTGCAGACCCCGTGGGATAAATATATGACTACGAGTGCAAGCTATGGCACCACACAGGTGAGGACTAAAAAAAGATGTTTCATACTATACTACTAAAATTTTCAAAGTTTTTGTTCGAAAGAAATGACAAAAAACCTGCACCTCTTCCAAAAAATACAGGTATTTTCTGTGTGCATGTCCTGTGCATGATGCAGGCAATTAAGGTTGCCAGCGTTCCAGAGAAATACATCCTCAGGAGATACACCAAACGCCCGAACATCTAGCCAACATTCAACGGGAATGACTTGAGGACAGTAGCATCAAACAAGGCATCCCAATACTGCATTGAAAGCTCACTACTGCATCTGAACATGAGTGTGCATAGAAAAAGCTTGAGAAGCCAGGACCAAATGGCGAGGTCACGGGTCGTCATGGCCAAACTTGAACAAGAACTCGACGCCATGCATTCTGCTGAAAATAGAGGTCTCGCGGACAACGAAGCCACTGAGCAGGATATTGCTACAATCTTATCTAAGATGAACCATCTAGGAGCTATTGACCCATTTGACAACGAGGAAGGGGATCAACAACAACCAGAGCTTGCCCATGTACAAACTCAAGAGCAGCAACATGCTCACATTCAAGATCATGAGCTTGATGGTGTTATAGGCGAACGACATGACAATAGGACATCCTACCAGCAGTAGCAGCAAAGGGTGATTAGACCACCCATATTCTCAAACACAAAGGGGAGGAATAGTAAGACGTAAGCAGCGAAAGCTGCAAAAGCAGCAGCCCAAAGCCGCCACGCCCCATTAGGCGTGTGGAATTCGTCCCGGACGGCAAACCTCTCGGGATAAGGTCATACGGATTCTGCAACGTGGTGGCCAATCATAATTTCCGCACATGCCCACTCCACACAGATGCCATTATCAACAAACAAGAGCTGCAGAAGCAGATTGGAGCCGCCTAGGTTTCTACCAACGGAGATGACACACGTAACAGCTACACTTGCCGCAAGTGTGGGGGAACTAACAGACATAATGCCGCCGCATGCAAAGTGGGCAAGGAGGTTAGTGGCGCTGAACAGAAATAGGGCAAGGTCCAGAGTTCCAAAAATCAAAAGAAGATGATGAAGAAGAAGAGTTTGAAGAGAATGACGACCAATCAGACGAAGACAATGAAGACGACAGTATTGGGGACGAGGAAACTGAAACTGGCAATGAAGCTGCCAAGGCTCAACCAGGAAATGGCGCCGACAAGGGACAACATTTGTGCTAGTTAGGAGGAGCTCAAGACTGAATAATCCATAGTGGTTATGCTACTGCGTCAACTGAAAAATTAGCTTGTACTCTCTGTTGCATCAGTGCACAATGAGGAAACATATCAGAAACACTGTTGTTACCAAAACTTATTTAGCTTTATCATCGATTTCTCGATCAATACTATAGTTAATATATAATTTGTGATATGTGCCCGCCCGCTGGACAAGTGACATTATTATGTAAACCATCTGATAATCCTTTTGAATGCAGTCACAAATATATTTGAAAAAATTATCTGGATTTATCTGACGCCAACACTACTGTCGACCAGTAACTCAGCAAGAATTATGTTAAGGAAAATTTAAACTCTTATAGTACATTAGTACTGATAATTTTCACTCGTTAGTACAAGGAAGGGTAACCAAACTCACCCATGAACACCTCACAAAAACATCGTTTCAAAAAAATCTATGTCAAAACAAGATATGTCTGCTTATGCTGATATAAACAATCCTTTCAAAAAAACAAAATTGTTTTAAAAAAGATTAGCATGACACACATAGTCTGACTGGTATTTGGTAAGTTAAATTACACTTGAATCAAAAGTCCAAGTACCCACAGTAGAGGAGTACAAACCTCCATCATCACCAACCCTGACACGTTCAAGTAGGATAAGAAGCTGATAAGTACAGCTTGACAAGACGGATCAGTGCGACAGTAAAATCCCATCATCATCGACCATGAGACAAGAAAGTGGGATAAGATACTGATAAGTATAGCTTGACAAGACTACTCAGTGCGACCAGATTTATACCCTGGCAAAGAAATTGGCTTGGATAGTTTGTTCTTCCAGGACACCGCCCACGCCATCCACTGGGCGGTTGCCACAAGGGACTGCAAATGGCGACCCCATGCCACTACACCCACATCCCCGATGAACCGCCTCCCACACATCCCCATCGATTCATTACAAAAATACCCCATTCGCTTCCATCTCTGCCTCATTCCCAGAACCACCATTGTCGCTTCCATCTCCATCGTAGGCAAAGCAGAAACTTCTCTCTCCCTAGCACAGAGTCGCCAGAGGAGGGACATGGCGAAGGAACCGTCCGCCAAGTGTCATCATGCCAAGACATCCGATAAGAGCAGCTACCTGGTCGACGTTCACGTCCCCAGTGAGAAGCGCGAGTACACCAAAACCCTCACAGGGGTTGAGCTCCACAGCAAGGAGACGCTGGAGATCGTCTACACCAGCGAACCAGAAAAGGACGACGAGATGATCTCCAGGCTCTGGATGAAGGTTGGCGGCATGCATCGTAAGATCGTTGGCGTTGGTGTGCCCTCCACTAGGGAAGACGAACCTCCCCAAATGGCAGCAGTCCTTCAGTTGTGCATGGAGGAACTCTGCCTGGTGTACCACATCGCAGCGGGTACAAAATGGTGACCCATACTACTCAGTTCCTCTATTTGGTTCATCTGTTTAGTTAGTACTGTATCCTGAAAATTTCATCAAACTTGTTTCCCAACTAGATGTACTAGTTTGGTTTCTGAAAGTGAATACACTACTGCATTTTCTCAAGTAGATACACTATAAAATGTATTTCTGAACCAGATGCACTGGATTACTATCTAAAAAATCTTGCAGAAGATTAATTTATGAAGTTGATGTACTAGTGTAGTTTCTGATCTTGATCCGAGAGTGTAGTTTGTGTACTCGATGTATTAAAAAGATGTTCCTGAACATGATGTAGTGAAGTAGTTTCTAAATTTGGTCTAATGTTATTTTCATAATCAAAAAAACTAAGAACTTGGTGAAGCACTGGTATGTGTTGTCATATTCAACAAACGTAAACTAGACTAGTACTAAAGCAGCACATACAACATTGACTCAAACTATGTATAATCCGAAAAGAAAAATAACATGATGTACTTGAATTTAATTTCAGAACTTTTTTTACTAGTTTCTGAAGTACATTCATCCATTTGTTATGCTATATAAGCAACTACTTCATGGGTTCATCACTTGTAAAACAAAACAAAAATGAAGAATTCAAACATCAAAGTAATGCTAATCTTCAAAATGTCTCTCCCTTGCAAGCCCAAGTGCCTGAAAGAGATGCTGCAGCATGAGAAGTTGTTCACATTTGCCAGTTTCAGCATTGAAGCCGAAAAAGAGTAGCTGAAGATGTCTGGTTTGGAGATCAACCCCAACAAGTACATCGACATTCAGCGCATCTAGAGAGTTCCGTACACCGGAAAAGAGTACGAATCCTTGACTGATGTTGCAGCCAGCGTCATCCACCCATTCTACAAAGGCATGAAGAAAAACATCGACATGTAGGAAGACCACAAACTATGGGGGATTAGCCCGCTGCCAGACCACAAACATGATCGATAACATCACAAATGGTTGGGAAATTTCAAAAGCGCGGGAGGCTGACAACTACTACGACCACCCCATTTAGGGATGAAGATACATCAAAGCCTGCTTTCGTTCTACTTCTGCTTGTGCTTGCCTTTCATCTTGTTGTTTTAGATTCGTAGTTTGCTCTTGTTGGGTTGAACCAGTATGATTATGCCGTTCTTATCATGGTTGAACAAGTTTACTTATGTCATCAAGTACATTGTTTTGCTTTCCTCATTATAGAAGTTTGGTAGCTTCGTATTTTGTTAATCCATCATTTGAAATTCAAAGTAGTTTCTGAATGGAACTTTGTAGCTGCTCTGAAGTACTAGTTATGAAGCAACTAATCACACAACATTGTTCCATGTGTAGTTTCGATTCAGTATTGTATAGAAAACATAACATTGAAAACAATCAGTACAATTTGAGTTGCTTAACAACGCTTCAAAAGTTACAGCGGAAATTCTTAGTAATTCATGTACTATTCTCATTCATATGCAGCTGCTAGAAAATTAACAAGTACTAGAACACAAAAAGTTAAGAAGCATCAGCACACACTTATGTTGGTCACTTGCAAACTAAGAATGACAGTACTAGTACACTTGATCGGACAGTACATACTTACTACAATAAAAACTACAAAGAAGCATCAGTTCGTAATCCCCCAAAAAAATGTCAGACCAAGAACATAAGTGCTACTATCAATGGACTATGAGTACAACTTAGTCTACATGCAAGTACCATAGTGCTAAAAATGATACCATAAGACCCTTGAGAATAATCACAAAAACAAACACAAAAAGAAGGCAAAAAAACTCAAATGAAAAATTAACACTTACACAAAATTCACAAGAACAAGAACAAAAAGTATCAGCCCAAGTTACAGGTGGAATCAATCACTAGATTCAAACCCAAAAAAAAAGAAAAAATTGACCGGCCAAGGACAGGCAGGCCCTGACGCTCCTAGATACTTGAACTCGAGCCCACGGCGGAACCGTCGGCGAATCCCTAGTAATCTACACAACATAGGGCTAGCCGACCACGACCCACAAGTCATGAGAGAGGGATCGTCGTGTATAAGCGCTTAGGTTAGTATTCAGAGGAGTTCGACCAGTAGGGCTCGACCGCGCTTATAAATAGGTCGAGAGCCTCCTCCCTTTGCGAGGTGGTACTAAACCCAGAGCACAGGCACATCCAGCAGTCCCCAAATCGCTCGCGCGGGCCATTTGGGCCAGAAAACTGCCCAATAGCCTCCATTGTCTACAAACACCCCACCAACAAGGCCAATTTAACAAAGGAGAGAGCGCGGCAAAGAAAAATAAACTACTAAAGAAATGTTCAAAAACTAAAAATATAAAACTACAAATACTAGTTCGCAGGTAATAATTTTAAAAACAAAAAACAAAAATGAAAATAATTTTAGCTCTGCACCACGGATGTTAAAAGAAGGAAAAAATATGATGCAAAAACAACGAAACTCAAAAAAGAAGAGAACTTAATAGCCTATCTGTTAAATCTACATAATTTAAAACACCGAATTAAATATTACTTTCAAGTTCAACTACTAAAATGCAAGAAGTTCAAATAGATTTTTTTGTCAATTCTGCTTAATTTCTTATTTATATAAAATCTGACAAGTTCAACTACTAAAATGCAAGAAGTTCAAATAGATATTGTTTGTCAATTCTGCTAAATTTCTTATTTATATAAAATATGTCCACACCTCAACAAACGATTTTGTCGTAAATAAAAACTCATTTCAAACATACATATGAGATAAGTACTGAAAAAGTAGGAACAGTCAGGCCACTCACACCACTCTGACACCAAATTTCAAAACCGTACGCTGTATGAAATTACAATTCAATTCTCACAACACTAAACCATAAGTGCACTAAAAAGAAAATACAAAAACCATAAAGGCCTAACATAGGATGGGACAGATGAAAATAAAATAAATCCCCGTTTTGAGAAAGAACTCCCAGGGCACTCAAATATGTTCTAAGATCAACTAGTGTATACAACTTCAGTGGAAGAAACAAGACTTAACGTCCACACGAAAAAACATCACAAAGCATACGTCACTTAAAAAGTGCAAAAAGCCATCATCACCACCCCTGAGACGTGCAAGTGGGATAAGCAGGTGGTAAGTACAGACTGACAAGACTACTCACTGCGACAGTAAAAACCCTTGTCTTGGACGGTTGGTTCTTCCAGGCCACCACCCGCGCCACCCACTGGGCGGTTGCCACAAGGAACTGCAAATGGCAACCCCACGACCACTACACCCACGTCCCCAACTAACCGCCTCCCAGACATCCCCATCCATGCACTGCAAAATACCCCATTGTCTTCCACCTCTGCCTCATTCCAGAACCACCATCGCCGCTTCCACTCCATCGCAGGCAAACCAGAAACTTCTCTCTCCCATGCCCATAGTCGCCTAAGGAGGGCAATGACGGAGGAACCGTCCACCAAGCTTCATCATGGCGAGATGTCCCACAAGAGCAGCAACCTCGATGACGTTCACGTCCCCGGCGAGAAGCGCCTGTACACCAAAACACTCACAGGGGTTGAGCTCCACGGCAAGGAGACACTAGAGATCATCTGCACCAGCGAACCAGACAAGGCCGACGAGATGATGAGCAGGCTTAGGATGAAGGGCGGCGGCTTGTATCCTAGCTCCATCGGAGTTGATGTGGAGTACACCAGCGAAGATGAAGCTCCCCAGATGGAAGCAGTCCTGCAGTTGTGCGTGGAGGACCTCTGCTTGGTGTAGCACATCACAGTGGCCACAAAATGGTAACCCATACTACTGTTCATTCATCTGTTCTACTAGTACTACTCCCTAAAAAAATCATTAAACTTGTTTCCCAACTAGATGAACTACTATAGTTTGTGAAGTGGATGCACGAGTACATGTTTCTCCAGTTACATGCATTTCTGAAATTGTGAAGTGGATTGTTTCACCAGATTAGCATCTGAAACTGATGCACTGGATTAGCTTCTGAAAATTGTTTCACCAAATTAATTTCTAAACTTGATGTACTAGCATAGATTCTGATCTTGATGCACTAGTATAGTTTATAGAATTGATGTATTAAAAGATGTTTTTAAACTTGATGTACACAAGTAGTTTCTGAACCTAGTTTGATGTAATTTTCAGCAGCAAAAAATGAAGTAAGAACTTGGTGAAGCACTAGTATAGGTCTTTTATTCAACAAAAACAAAACTAAACTTGAAGTAACCAGCACATAGATCATTTACTCTGGTTATACATTCTTGAACTTGGCGAACCATTTGGTGAAGCACTAAAGATACAAAAAAAGAAAAATGACATGGTGTAGTTGAATTTAATTTCAGAACTTTGTTTACTAGTTTATGAAGTACATTCATCCATTAACTAAGCTATATAAGCATCTACTTCATGGATTCATCGCTTGTAAACCAAAAAACAAAAGAATTAAATCTTCAAAAAAGAACACTAATCTTCAATATGTGTCTCCCCCTTGCAGGCCCAAGCGCATCAAAGAGTTCCTGCAGGAGGAGAAATTGTACACATTTGCCGGTTTCAGCATTGAAGGTGACAAGAGGATGCTGAACAAGTCTGGTTTGGAGATCAACCCCAACAACTTCATCGACATGCAGCACAAGTGGAAAGTTTCAACCACCAGGAAATTCTATGACTCCTTGGTCGATGTTGCATGCGGCGTCATCCACCCATTCTACAAAGGCATGAAGAACATTGACACGCGGGAAGACCACAAATTGTGGGGGATCAGCCCGCTGCCAGGCAATCTCATCGAGTACGCAGGAATACATGCGTACGCCATGTACAAGTCATGGAAGATAATCGACAACATCATGATAGGTTGGGGTTTTTCAAAAGAGTAGGAGGCTGGCCCCTACTACCACTGCAACTTCACGGGATGAAGAGGCATGAAAGTCTACCTTCGTGTTGCTCGCGCTTCTGCTTGTCCTTAATATTGTTGTTTCAGATTTTTTGTTTGCTTTCGTTAGGTTTAACCAGCTTCCTTATGTTATGTGTGTCAGGATTTGAACAAGTTTCCCTATGTCTATCAAGTACATCGTTTGCTTATGTCGTTTGACAAGTTTGCTAGCTTCCTATTTTGTTTATCCATCATTTGAATCTGAAGTAGGTCGTGAATGAAACTTGATGGCTGCTATGCAGCACTAGTCATGGAGCAACAAATCACACATGGATATTTTCACAAAAAACAGTGGCAGACTAAGGACAACGGCAAATAGAAGCGTTGGACGCTCAGTACGGCTTAGTCATGTACGGTAGTACTATCACACTAAAAACCAGTTTTTAGTTTCAGAAGAAAACTAAAAAGACTAAGTTTCAGCCGAGGACAATATTCAGTAATAATAGCATCATGCTAATAGTAGTTATAAAATTACTAATTACTGCAACTGGAAAAGCAAAGAACCATCATTACGTATTTCCTAGTCACTAGCATGCTAGGATTGAAAGTACTGGTACATTTGAACATACGGTACATTCATTCTACAAAAATAAAAGGGAACGAGAAGATTCAGTTCACATTCCCTAAAACAGTGACACACTAAGAATAATAGTAATAGCACAATTCAAATCTCAGTACAACTTAGTCTATACGGCAGGTACTATGATGATACCAAATATTGCCTTGAGAAGAACCATAGCCTACAAAAAATAAGGCCAAAACTAAATCAAAAAGATATCAGTTCGAACAGGGACAAAAATCAGAAGAAAGACAACAGAAGCATCAGGCCACATTGACAAGTGAGGTACTAGTATCAAACAACACAAAAAATAAAATGATCAAAGTACTAGCATAATCGAAATCTCAGTACAACTTAGTTTATTCGGTAACTACTATGATGATACCAATTAATGCCTTGAGAAATAAGGCCAAGACTCAACCAAAATAGATTAGAGTTCAACCAAGGACAAAAATTCACAAAAACAAACAATAGAAGCATCAGTCCACATTGACTAGTGAAGTAATTATGAACTTAATAGGGCTATATGTTAAATCTAGCTAATTTAAACCAGTGCTTTCACTTTTACTATGAAGTTAAACTACTAAATTCAAGAAGTTCAAACAAAAATTTGGCTCTCAAATTTTGCTAAATTTCCTATACTTAAATAAAATCTAGCTAGAGATCACGCAGCAACTTTGTCGTAAATAATTCAATCCTAAAACAATTTCAGTTCTAATACATTATATGAAATCAGTTCTACATAACAAGGAAGCGTCACTCCACTCACGCTAGATCCACAAGTGCTATCGTGACACAAAATTTTAAAAGCATTACGTTGTATGAGATTACAATTTAGTACTAAAAGAACTATAGCATAAGTACAAGAAAAGAGGGTACAAAAACAATAAAGGTCGAACTTAGTTTGGGACAGATGAAAGTAAAATAAATCTCACTTTTTCAGCAATAACTCGTAATGCACTTGAAAAAAGGTGTTTTCAATTCAACTAGTGTATAAAACTTTAGTACAAAAAATAAAACTTAACCAAAACGAATTCCCCATGAAACATACACAACTAAGATAGCTATTCAACCACACTATTAACATGGAAATGAAGTTTGTTAAACATTGTGCCACACTTAGACACAACACAAAATATACCAGTTATTACATAGTACTTGACAAGACATCCAAACACTACAAACAAATCCTACAATGCTTTCAAGAGATATATCACACAACTATCCCATTCACTACGCAAATGATGACCATTTCTTCTATGCACCAGGAGCCAAAGCCTGAACCTCCTTGGGAAGCTCCGTCACCAGAAGCTGGTTATTCCGGTTGAACACAACTGTATACAGATCCTTAGCGTTCCAATCAACAATACGAGGCTGCAAAACAATAAAACAAATTATCAAAAACCGTAAGAATACACAATAAGCCAAACACAGAAAGTGAAAAGCTCAACTAGAACCCACATCATTATTTTCAATGTTCTCAACGATCTTTTCACCATCATAGGATCCTGCATACTTTAGAGTATATATAATGGCCACATTCATTTGTCCCTTGAAGTGGAACCTTGACAAATGTTGGTTTCTTTGCAAAAACCTCCCATTTGGGCTGCTTGCTCGCATTGTACCAAGCATCACCATACACAACCTTCATTACTTGCACCATTCTAGAGATCTGTAAAAAAGACAAGAAACCACACATTTTCAGGTCTCAGAAAAGAAGAAACAAAAGTGCGGAAAAATTGATCCAGTACAGATAATAAATGTCACTCACAATCTTCTCGCAGTCTTTATGATAGGTGTTCTTTGAAGGACGATGGTTCTTCGGATAAGGTAAAGAGTCAAGGATGTCGACGCTACTTCGGTACCTATTCATGACATACAAGGAAAAGTGGTTCACTTTCCTATCCTTTCATTAAACCATAGGTTTGAATAGAGGCATCATGATCTAAAAACAAATGACCAAAAAAGAGATAATAAATATTCAAAATAAAAACCAGCATGACAAGAAACAAATAAAACCAAAAATCAGCTAGTAGAACTCACAAGGTCGGCACTGAGCAAGTGTTCCTTATCTTTAACATAGCTCTTGAAATCTCTCGCTGCACTCTCCACATTAAACTCTTTTTCTTCATCACCGTAAAACGTACAGTCAAGCACAACCTACAAAAAGCCAAAAAAGAAATAGACAAGGGAAAAGGATCAACAAGCAAAGTATTATTAAAACTTGTAAAACAAAAGGTAGTCTTGTTTAACAGAAACAAACGATCTGATTGATTACCGTGATGCAATATGGACTCAGCAATACCCATTTTCCAGACGCAAAATCAGCATTTCTCTCGGGATCTTGCTTCCAATCATCAATGAGAAGTCCATTACATCACCCTCCATCATTTGCCCAGGTGCAAAAACTTCCCAGATGCGTTTCCCAGTGAAGCTAGTTACGCTATCATCAGGCTGAGGTATCATTGAGAATGTATTCCTGCAGCACACACAAGAACAAAAAGCAGGGGAAGCAAGATAAGGCATTCATCGTAGTTAAAGTTGCATAAAAAGGAAAAGTTCAGGTCTTATTTATCTAGCAGTTGTAAACAACAGAAGAAAAGAAGAGGAAATATAATGAGAGATACTCACTCGGCATACTTCTCACATCCTTCATCACTAAGCAATAGATTATACAACTTGTGAGCCTTGTCTAGATGAGGTAAATTATGAGGGTGAAGCTACTGCACAGGGGAGCAAAACTTTATAGGAGCTCAGGGTGCACGCTCCGTGCTTACAACATTGCTAGAATCCAAAGCAGGATCCTTCCTAGCAGCACCAGCTCTATGGGCCACTATTCCAGCAAGGGGAGATACACCCTTGGTAGCAGTGCTCCTAGTGACTCTTCCCATGCCAGCAATCTTGTCAAACGCATCATCATCACTGTCTATCAATTCCACATTAGGATTCTTGTGTGTAGAGTGGGTCTCTACACAAGCAGCCGTAGAACCTTTCAGAGCTCTGATACATCTCCAACATATCTATAATTTTTGATTGTTCCATGCTATTATATTATCTGTTTAGATGATAATTGGCTTATTTATACACTTTTATATTATTTTTGGGACTAACCTACTAACCCAAGGCCAAGTGCAAGTTGCTACTTTTTTTTGCCTATTTTAGTGTTTCGCAGAAAAGAAATATCAAACGGAATCCAAACGGAATAAAACCTTTGGGAGATTTATTTTTGGAACAAATGTGATACAGGGGACTTGGAGTGGACGTCAAGCAACCAACGAGGAGTCCACGAGGCAGGGTGCACACCTACCCCCCTAGGAGCACCCTCCACCCTCGTGGGCCCCTCGTGGTTCCTCCGACCTACTTCTTCCTCCTATATATATTCATATACCCCGAAAACATCCAGGAGCACCATGAAACCCTATTTCCACCGCCGCAACCTTCTGTACCCAAGAGATCCCATCTTGGGGCCTTTTCCGGAGCTCCGCCGGAGGGGGAATCGATCACGGAGGGCCTCTACATCAACTCCATGGCCCTTCGATGATGTGTGAGTAGTTTACTTCAGACCTTCGGGTCCATAGTTATTAGCTAGATGTCTTCTTCTCTCTCTTTGGATCTCAATACAATGTTCTCCTCGATCTTCTTGGAGATATATTCTATGTAACTCTTTTTGTAGTGTGTTTGTCGAGATTCGATGAATTGTGGGTTTATGATCATGTTTATCTATGAACTATATTTGATTATTCTCTTCGAATTATCAGTTTGGTTTGGCCTACTAGATTGATCTTTCTTGCGATGGGAGAAGTGCTTAGCTTTGGGTTCAATCTTGCGGTGTCCTTTCCCAGTGATAGCAGGGGCAGCAAGGCACGTATTGTATTGTTGCCGTCGAGGATAAAAAGATGGGGTTTATATCATATTGCTTGAGTTTATCCCTCTACATCATGTCATCTTGCTTAATGCGTTACTCTGTTCTTATGAACTTAATACTCTAGATGCATGCTTGATAGCAGTCGATGTGTGGAGTAATAGTAGTAGATGCAAAATCGTTTCGGTCTACTTGTCATGAATGTGATGCCTATATACATGATCATGCCTAGATATTCTCATAATTATGCACTTTTCTATCAATTTCTCGACAGTAATTTGTTCACCCACCGTAATACTTATGCTATCTTGAGAGAAGCCACTAGTGAAACCTACGGCCCCCATTAACTAGCTATTTATGTCCCCTTTTATTTTGCAATCTCTATATTCCAATCTATATCATAAAAATACCAAAAATATTTATCTTATTATTATTATCTCTATCAGATCTCGCTCTCGTAAGTGACCGTGAAGGGATTGACAACCCCTTTATCGCATTGGTTGCGAGGTTCTTATTTGTTTGTGTAGGTACGAGGGACTTGCGTGTAGTCTCCTACTAGATTGATACCTTGGTTCTCAAAAACTTAGGGAAATACTTACGCTACTTTTCTGCATCACCGTTTCCTCTTCAAGGGAAAACCAACGCAGTGCTCAAGAGGTAGCAAGCTCCCAACTGCCCCTTCATAACACTAGATCTTGTCTTTTCGGGAGAATGCCCCTGGCTAAAATCAATAGCTACACGCTCGAGCTCCGAGAACTGGCTGCCAAAGATCCTGTAGTCATGCTCACCAAGATCCAGCCACTCTCTCCTGCAAAAATAAAAAAAGGAGCGCACCAAGGGCAAGTTCAAATACATAATTCATCATAGTACTAGTCAAATACATAATTTACAAAAGGTCATGCATACATACAGGTTTCGATGCCAAACAAACCCCGTAAGCCAACATCAAACACATCGCTAGTTGCGCAGCTATACAACAAAGTCTTTCTAATGTCAAGAATTTCTTCGTGGTTTTAATCCAACATTTCAATCTCACCATCCTCCCGATAATGATATGTCTTGCAGTTTTGTAAGATAAAGAAGCCACAATCATGCATGTTAACAAAAGAAAGAAGAGAAAGGGTACATCACAAATTCAAAAATACAGGAACGCCATCCTCCCAGCAACAAAAACAACTAATAAAAATCATTACAAACGGATACTCATGTGTTTTTCTGCTGTGGCACCCGCACAAACTCGAAGAGAAACCATCAATATGCGTCTGTGAGAATGGTTTGGCCCTGTCTACGCTGGACTCCCTCCAAAGCTTCTTTATGTTATTTATCATAGTCCTTAAGAATCTAACTGCATAACACCAGGTTTCATCGCGGAGTGAATCAAGACACTCGAAATGACGAAACCTCAAATTCAGAACAATCTAGCACCAATGCCCAGATTCTTCAGTAGGCTTCATGGCAGCCACAAATGATGGCATATCAAAAGTAGGGAAAAGAAGCTGAAAAATAAATCACAGAGGAAAAATGAATTTAACAAATCATAATGAAACAAAAAATTTAGCCTCCAAGACAATAAAATAAAAGAGGGCAATTGAAATTCAGAAGTACAAACAAATAAGATAATCATAATTTCTAATTGAGTAAGCAACCCAATACAAAAAATAAATGCTACTCAAGTTTATATCCACCGCCGAAACTTGCAACAAACATATCAGTTCAATTTCCTTGCGACAATAAGTGCAGCTTTCAGAAAAGAAGCACACTTCATTCATAAGTACAGGGGTAAAAAGTAGGCTACTCAAGTTCATTCCCACCTCCCGAAGATGCAAGAAAGCAGGATAGTTATTGTTCGTGAGTACAAAAAGTTCAAGTTCACCTACTTGGTCAAAACCATTAGCCCCTGATCTCGTGAACCACTGTAGCACATTCGCATCAATATGCCCATCACGGATGTTGGTCTGCTGTAAAAAAAGAACAACAACAGTTAGAAAATTGCCAAAATAACTTATCATCCTATCTGCAAAGCAAAATACTAACTGTCACCCATCTGGGAACTATCAACTTGTCAGTGTCTCGGTACTTCTGGTGTAGAGAATATAAAACAATGTCAGCACTGTCTGAGTTGAGCATGCTAGGGGGACAAACACTTTAGCAATAGAAACAACACTGGTATCACATTCTCTATTTTGAAACATTGGCTTGTCACTAGGAAAACACAAAAGATGGCATGAATTAAAACAGCTGCAATAAAAACAATAGTCACATGAGAGAAAGAAAAAGAGATGAAAATGATACGGTCAAAATCCCAAACTAACTGTTTCCCATGGTTCGTGCGCAACAACATTAGCACCTTCTTCTTGCAGAAAAAGAAGAAAAATAATAAGTTCAAGCACTACAAGTGAACATGTACAAAATGCCATAAATGAGAAATACTCCTCATTTATAAGTCGTTACTTGCACTATCAGTGTTTGACGATCGGAGTTCCTGTGATGACACCAATATGCCTCCATTTTTAGGCTTTGACGATGGAAGATCTTGTGAGGACAGCTATATGGCTGCGCTTTCAGGGTCTGAAGAAAGAAAATCCTGGGATGACACGAGCGCCTCCTACGTCAAGTGGCCAAAAGAAATCGACAGAAGTAAATCATCCTCCTCGGATGCCACCTCCTCCACACTAGAGGCGTCTTGCAATGCATCACCGTAATTAAGCCCTCTAGGCGGGAAATTTTCCGGTGGAAAATCTTCACAATCAGAAATATTTTCATTCCCAGCAATCACTACTAGGGAAAACCTTATACACAGAATCTTAGCAGCAGCGCGGCATAAAAATAGGCGCTGCTGCTAAGTAGTAGCAGCGCGGCTACGGAAAGCTCGCTACTGGTGCAAACTTAGTAGTAGCGCGTGACGCTTAAACCGCGCTGCTACAAAAATCCACCGACAGTACACAACGACATAAGTTTACCAGTAGCGCGGCGCCAGGGAGCCCGCTGCTACTAATGCCATAGTACCAGCGTGCTTTTTTGTCATCTCGCTGCTGCTAATTTTGAAATTGTGCACAGGGTTGGCCCATTTAGCAGTAGCGCGTGACAGGAAAGCGCGTTGTTGCTACGCTCTTAGCAGCAGCGTGCTTTCTCTCCCGCGCTACTGCTAAGACGCAGCACCCACCACCTTTTCCACCTCCCCCTCCCCATGTCCTCTCCTCCCTTTCCCCTACCTCCCACATCCTCGCTCTCACACTCTTCTTCTTCCTCAATACTTCTCCCCCCATTACTCTCCCTCTTCTACCTACCTTTCTCTCTCTTCATTACTCCTAGCTATAACTACACCACCTCCATTAATTCATCTCCTTTCTCTTTTTCGTCCCCCTCCACTAGTTGAAGTTGTCTCCTCCCAAATTAGCTAGCTAGGTACATGTAGCATTTAGTTAAGTGACCTATTTGCCCCCTAACTAGATCTTTCTTTGTCAAGAAGAGCTTTGTGCACTTTTGACCTCCCTACATCATCATCTCCACCGTGTGCTCGATCTCGAGATAGAGGTGTGACTAATATTTCATGCTTTTTTAAAATGGAAATATGTTTATGCATGTGTGTGATATTTTTATGGAAATTGTGTGTGTGGCATGAGTTGACGCCAAATTGTGCATTTGAGTTGCCTGTGTTTTGCCGAAATGCCGATTTATTTCCGTTTCGGCGAATTCCGGGCAAACTCTAGATCTATATATGTCCTATTTTAAAGGAAGGTCATGCCGAATTTTTGTATGACTTTGATGAATGCACGCATTTTTATAATCAATTTGTTTATTATTACCGCGCAGAGTTGACGATGGTCAGTGGAACGATGGTGGACAGGTGGTTGCGGTCGACGGTGCAGGACATGAAGGAAAATAACCTGACAGAGGTTTTATCTCCGTGTCGAAAATGAAAAGGAATAGTTTGGCTTGACCCCCATGTCGATGGTCGTGGCGAAGCGCACCTGCTCATGACTGGTTTTATGGATGGCTATACTCGGTGGATAACTGAAGATGAGGATGACGATGTTGAGGATGCCGACGGGGCAGGCAATGGAGATGATCCGAAGCTGAGACATGTCAAGGATGGAAGCCAGTGGAGAGCGTTGAACAACTTCTATCAGTATTTTGAATGTGATGCAAGGAACATCGTGCTCGGCGTGTGTACCGATGGCATGAATCCGTTTGGCAACCAGAGCACCAACCATAGCACATGGCCCGTGTTTGTATGGATGTACAACCTCCCCCCTGGTTGTGCATGAAATCGAAGTACATTCACATGAGCATGCTTATTCAAGGGCCTAAACAACCAGGAAATAATATTAATTTGTATCTGGGGCTACTTCAGGAGGAGTTAGACATGTTATGGAAAACACCGGCCAAGACATGGGACGCCAGCAAAGGCGAGTATTTCAACATGAGAGCCGCGTTGATCACGACGGTGCACGACTATCTTGGTTACGGATATGTGGCAGGACAGGTGTGCCATGGATATTGCGGATGCACGCGGTGCATGGATGATATGACGTCTCGGCAGCTAACGTCAAGGAAAGATGGCGGGTCTGGGAAAATCGTGTACATGGGGCATCGAAGATGGCTCGAACAGGACGACCCATGGAGAAACCGTGGAGATCTATTCAATGGTCATGCTGAGCATCGAGGAGGACCTCCACGTAAGCGGAGCTGTGCCGAAATCGATGAGCTGCTAAAAAACTAGAAGGAGTGCCCCGTGCCGGGAAAAACGATGAGAAAGGCGCCGGAGCCGCTGCTGAAGGTATGGAAGACGAGGTCCGTGTTCTGGGACTTGCAGTACTGGCACAAACTCGATACACCTCATTGCCTTATCAAATGCATATCTGTAAGAATGTCCTTGAGAGCTTGCTCGCAACACTGATGAACATGCCGGATAAGACCAAGGATGGGCCGAAGGCAAGAAAAAACTTGCAAGATTTGAAAATCAGGGAAGATCTGCACATGCCGCCCCGTAAAATGTTAGACGAGGCAGAGACGGAGACAGAGGCATGATAGAAGAAGGGCAAGAAAATAAAGAATGAGGATTATTGCCCCCCTTCTTGCTTCATCTTAAGTCAGGCTGAGATCAATCAATTCTTTAAGTGCCTTACCGGAGTCAAAGTTAGTTCTGGTTACTGTGGCAAGATAAGTAGATATCTAGACACGGACAAGAAAAGGTTCAGCGGGATGAAGTCTCATGACTGTCATGTGATGATGACGCAGATATTACCTATTGCCCTTAGAGGGATAATGGACAAGCACGTCCGTGACACGCTTATTGGTCTCTGCAACTTTTTCGACGTCATCTCTCGAAAGTCGATCAGTCTGAAGCAGCTCCGAAGGCTACAGCAAGAGATCATTGTGACACTGAATGAGCTTGAGATGTACTTCCCGCCCGCGGTCTTTGACGTGATGGTGCATCTGTGTGTCCATATTGTGGATGACATAATAGACATGGGGCCGTCATTCCTGCACAACATGATGCCGTTTGAGAGGATGAATGGGATCATCAAAGGATTCGTTCGTAACATGTCCCGTCCGGATGGAAGCATCGTCCAGGGCTATTTGACACAAGAGTGCATCTCTTTCTGTGAGAATTTTCTATATGGCGCAGACCAGCCGCCTGGTGTTAGTGTTGGTTTGCCCGTTAACAAGCACGATGGGAGGCTCGAAGGAGAAGGTCACTGCAACAGTCGCAAGGAACTGCACGTGGCATACTCAGATCGATGCAGCGACTTTGACAGAGCAAACTTGGTAGTGCTACAACACCTAGACGAGGTTGATCCTTTCGTGGCACTGCACAAAGAAATTATCGCAAAGAAGTATCGTGACCGGGGGGTATGCAAGACGGACGCCGAAGTTACTAGAGAGCACAACTCCACTTTCCTGCATTGGTTCAAAGAGCATATTATTGCTAATCCCCCAGAGGAGGGCTCTAAGGACGGATTGCTCATATACGCCTTAGAACATGGCCCCTCGCCCAACCTCATAACCTATCAGGCATATGATATCAACGGATACAAGTTCTACACGGAGGCCAAAGATATGGATAGTGATGAATATCAGAACTCAGGGGTGACGATGGAATGCATGACCGGCAGCGACAACGGCGCAACTGAACGATTTTATGGAAGGGTCGAGGAGATCTGGGAGCTTGACTACTCTGGACTGCACAACACGACGATGTTCCATGTCATATGGGCTAAGAATGTCGAAAGAGAAAGCCGGATTTTCACTACCATGACTATACCCGACGCCAAGAGCACTACCGTGAACGCTATCACAAAAAATGAGCCATGGGTACAAGTTAAGCACGTGACACAATGCTTCTTCATAACCGACCCATGCAATCCCAGTCGTGTTGTCGTGAGGAAAGGCAAAAGAAACATCATTGGAATGGATGGAGTCGCCAACGAGGAAGACTATGATCAGTACGGCAACCCAATGAGGGAAGATGACGATGATGATGAAGTATACGTCAAAACAAGAATCAATACTACATTACCAAAGAAAAATTGTACTCCATGGAAAAGGCAAAGTCACAATGAGGGGCTGAATTATTCTTCGACGAATAAGAAGGGAAAGAAGCTGACTCAAAAACGAAAACGTCAGCGCTGAGGAATCGGTCAAATGATGTAATATATATATATATATATATATATATATGTTCCTATTTTGTATACACACTTAATTAGCCATTATTATGCATGGGTCCAATGGTGTAATATATATATGTTTTTTGACAGAAAGACTGTAAGGGAACCCCCTACAGTATAATTAGTGCAACAAACCCAAATTGCAAGTACCATGCCTTGAACCTGGGTGGGTGGGAAGGCATCAGCCCCTTCCCACCACTAGGTTATGCCTTAGTCTGCGATGTAATATATATATGTTCCTGTTTTGTATACACACTTAGCCATTATTATGCAAGGGTCCAATGATGTAATATATATGTTCCTATTATGTTGAGGAAAAGAAAAAAGGGAAACTGGTTATAGCGGTAGCGCTTTAGTGAAAAAGAGCTACAGCTAGTCAAGATAGCAGTAGCGGTTTCTGCAGAAAATCGCTATAGCTGCTCGTAATAGTAGTAGCGCGTTTCGTGAAAACGCGCTACTGCTACGTCCACTTAACCCAAAATTCTCCCTCTCCCTGCTTCATCCCGCCTCTTTTCCCCCAAATCCCCACTCTCTCTTCCCCGGCCCCGTCGCACCGCCGCGCCCGCCCCCGACCTCGGCGCGCTCGCCCCCGACCCCAGCGCGCTCACCCCTGACCCCACCGCCCCCGACCCCGCCGCGCCCGACCCTGGCGCGCTCACCCCCGACCCCGCCGCCCCCGACCCAGGCGCGCTCGCCCCCGGCGCCGGCGCTCGCCCCCGGCGCCGGCGCTCGCCCCCGGCCCGTCGGCCCTCGCCTCCCTCCTTTGCTTCCTCCCCTCCCAACCTCGGTCGTCGTCGGGCCTGCCTCCTCGCCTTGCACCCTCTGTAAACCACCCCCCTCTGCTAGCTAGGGTTAATTTACTTAGGTTTTAGTTATGTTAATTAGGTTATCTATTTAGTTATGAATTTAGATAGGTTTCAAAATTTGCTGAATTTATATGCAAATTTGAACTGGACATGTGATATGTGGATATGTCATGTTTTGGACATGTCATGTTTCGGTAAATGATCCGAGTTGCCTATGTTACGCCGGAATGTTGATTCATTTCCGTTTCGGTGAATTTCAGGCGCTCGATATGTCCATTTTTTAGCAAAGGTCATGCCGAAATTGTCCTCGTGCCTTATCATCCAAAGTAAGTCAGTTTCGAACAACCTTTTCATACATTTCAATCATTCCTTCTCTCTCTATGGGGAATAATTTGAGGTGTCTTTTCCCTGCAGCAACGGGCGCGCTGTCCTTAACGTTCTTTATCCGCAAGTCTCCCACGCCGTGTATTTTGACCCTTCCAGAGACTACGAGAAAAAAGACTAAACCCACATAATGAATATTCTAGAAGATGCTCTCCAAGGCTTCAGCTTTAGAGGTGGCCACATGCAGATCAGGAAACAAAGGAACAAGAAGATGGGTTTCGCGCATAAAACTAACTTCTCCTGCATCCAAGTCTCAAAACCAAGCAAGAAGGATGGATTCTACATCCTCCATCTCATGATTCAGTTCAACATGGATCACCAAAAGCTTCGCATGAGAAGAAAAAATGATGATCATATCCACAAGTGGCTAGAATCTCATGGAGAAGTGGATTATAAACTTAGAGATGACTTCTTTCGCATCCAAAGCGACATTACGACGATCATCATGAAAGAAGTCATCGATGAGAAGGGGATGTTCCACCATGGCCCTATATCGCGAGCTGACGTCCGAACTCGCATAAGCATGCAACGTCTAGACCCCACGCCGTTCAAGAAGCTAGGGTCCATCCTCGATGATATGGAAGGATGGAACTTCTAGTAATTTATGATGCCGATGATGATGATATTTGTCGGTTAAACTTGTATACTATTTGTAGCGATGCAACTTTGTGATGTCCACGATCCCTAGTTGCATCTAGTTGCTAACCCTTTCTTTTTCGGTGTTCTCTAGTATATTTTGTTGCATATATATGATTGTACATCGTCTTCATGAACATGCATCTCTAACAGGTACCTAGTTTCTTGATGGCGAGATGGAACTGCTATGTCGTGTACAAAGGGAAGGTTCCGGGGGTGTGCAATGAGTGGCATGAGTGTCAGGCGCAAGTGAATGGGTTCTCGGACGCCAGCCATAAAGGCTTCAAAAGCAGACAAGAAGGAGAAGCTAGTTACTTGAGGTTCACGCTAGCGCGAGAAAGGACTCGTAACCGCCATCTCATGTACTGCATAGTTCCGCTCTCACTCATAGTGATAGCTCTTCTCGCGTATACCTTTGTTTCGATGGATGACGTTGTATTTGCAAGTATTCGAGACTTGCATGTATCGCTATTTTCGAGATGATGACAAGATACCACTTTGTGTTGGATGATGATTACGACGAGACTATTTGTATGTATATGCTATGATTAGATTTGTGGTCTCGCAGGCATTTGTATGTGTATCATGATGACATTTGTATGTGCTAAAGATTCTTCTATAAAACCTGTTCAAATACAAAACAAATATGCCGAAAAAAACAAAAAACTACTAAAATTAGCAGTAGCGAGTGGAGAAAAGTTAGCAGCAGCGCGGTTGTAGCAGTAGCGCGTGCAGGGGAAGCGCGCTATAGCTATTAGCAGCAGCGAGGTTCCTTTAAGCGCGCTGCTGCAACACTTGTGTAGCAGTAGCGCGGGTGGACCAGCGCTACTACTATACGTTAGCTGTAGCGCCTTATTAGTAGCGCCGGCCCCCGCGCTACTAAAAGGCCGAAAACCCGCGCTGCTGCTAGGCTTTTCCCTAGTAGTGAATACCAACACCAGACGATTTGGCATGAAGTATGCTGGCAGCACCGACATCCTCATCATCAACTTTGGTACCAACATCGTGCCCACTACTCAATGGGAAATCACAAGCATCATCTCCACCACCAACGATAGCCTCACGCTCAACATGCACTACTAGGGAAAACCTTATACACAAAATCTTAGCAGCAGCGCGGCATAAAAACAGGCGCTGCTGCTAAGTAGTAGCAGTGCGGCTACAGAAAGCTCGCTACTAGTGCAAACTTAGCAGTAGCGCGTGATGCTTAAACCGCGATGCTACAAAAATCCACCGAAATGCCGCCAATTCCACCACCGCCATTTCGTTTTTTTGGTTAAGTGCTCGGTTTTTTAGAAACCCTAGTCCGGTTTTCTTTTGGTTCGCCAATTTTCTTGGTTTAGTTTAGTTACCGAACATTCGTCTGTGCGTTCATTTTAATGAACGGTTTTAGCCCGTTAGTTACAGACAACGACCATTCATTCGTTAGCCTGTTCGTTCGTTTTTCTTTTTCTCGGGTTTTTCACGATTATTTTCGATCGTGATTTCTGATCCGATTTTCGTTTTAGTTTATCTTTTCGCTCGGTTATCGAAATCAGGCGATTCTAGCGCCTAGATCTTCGTCTCGAAACCCTCTTTCTGTTTAGCAAACTTGAACAAGATTTTGGTAATGTAAAATTTGACTTTAGTTCAGATTAGTAAACGGACCTTGTTTCTTTCACAGTTTGAGTTTCGTTGCTCCTTTTGATTTGATTCTTTTTGCAAACCGGAGTTCTTAAGTTCAACCTTCTGGTTAGATCTTCTTATTGGAGTTTTACCTGGGCATCTTCAATTGATTTCTTATGTATGATATTGTTCGTTCGCAATAGAATTCCCGGAGTGCGAAGCGTGCGACATCGAGTCCCTAGGTTTTGCCGATCGTCAGCAAGGCAAGTAACACATTGATCATACCTAGTTTTTCTGCATTTGTTCCAATCCTCAAACATTGCATGATTAGGATGTGATTAACTTGTGGGTTTGGGAAGTAGATGTTGAGGCAGAACCTATTACCCGGTTTTATTATCAAACCCTTAGGAGTTACTTCTACGTTATTCTTATATTGCTATGCTATGCTCGTAGACATGGATTGGGTCCGAGTGTATCCATGACAGATGTGAGATTGTTAATTAATGGTTCAACTTAAGGTGGCAACTTTAATACACATCTGGGTGGATTGCTTGTTTGGGCACCTGGAGAATCCAGTGTTGTCCTAGGATATCCCGGAGTACCCGTGTGATTTTCCTACGGTCGGCCACCCAGGCTCAAAGGGATCTTAAGATTATTCATGCTAGAAACTTCGGTGTGCAGCCACAAGCCATTATGGGCTCTCGCATAGTTGAGTAAGTTGTGTGAGCTCTTGAAGAGGTAGGCTAGCAGATTTAGGGGAAAGTAGGTGTAACGGTCCACCCAGAGTAAAGAGTTAATGCTTCTGAAAGACTATGTCTCGGTCATCCGTTTCTGAAACACCTTGTAGTGCAAGAAATCCAACGGAGGAGATCGAGTCTTGTGGGGAAAAGTGCGCAAACCTCTGCAGAGTGTACAATAGAATCATGGTTAGCCGTGTCCCCGGTTAAGGACATCTTGAGTATCTAGTATTTGGATTATCCTATTGTATCTCATCACTCTAATTTAATTTGTGGGTTAATGAATTAGTTTTAATTGGGATTGAGTTGGAGGAACCTTCTCAATGATGTTTCAACTACCATGATAGTTAAAATAAAATTTATTCCTTTGTTGTAGGGAAAAGTTGGATTTTTGCAAAAACCTTATAACCATAGAGCCTCCACCAGCCATATATGCATATAATGATAGCTTTATTACGTTCATTGCTATACTATGTTACATTGCCAGCATATTCCATGTGCTGACCCGTTTTCGGGCTGCAACGTATCATGTTGCAGACTTTTTAGACGAGGAGTAAGGTTCGGTAGGTCGTTGCCGTGCAGCTCAGCTATGTTGTTGGAGTTGATGTACTCACTTTATCTTCCAAGCCTTCCATTGTTATCATATTAGATGGCCTTAAGCCATATTTATTGTAATAAGTTCTCTTTTGGAGACCTTCGATGTAATAAGTGTGTGATTACTACTCTGTTATAAATCCTTTGAGTACTGTGTATGTGTCAGCATTACCGATCCAAGTATGACACTGAAGCACAGAGACTTGACTGTTTAAGGTCAGGTCGCTACAAGATGGTATCAGAGCACACGCTGAGTGTAGAACACGACCACTAAGCTAAAGCCCTAGATCACTACCCTCTTATCATTTCTTACTCCTCTCCATTTTCTACTCTTTAGGATGGCGGACGCAAGGAACAAGTTTGCACAACCGGATGAAGACAGACCCTTTGGACGACACTTAAAGGAAGTCACTAAGTACCTAAACATTGGAATACCAAGCTTCACCTGGACTTACAATGCCACTTTATCAGAAGAAGAGCATTGGATGATTCAAGTTCAAGTTCCAAGAAGGACATTCACACCAGCCACTGAGCCCATACAGTTTTCTTTTGATGCACCAACCTGGAGTCTAGGGAAGAGTATGGCAGCCCACATCACCATGGGATGCATTGGAGAACTTTACCACAAGGAGCTTAAGGATACTATCTACCAAATTTGTGGGCGCCGAGATGAGCAATGGGAGATGATCAGCACCAGGAAGGATAGATTGATCGCAGCTTTCATCCAGGAGTTAAACCAGCATATTCGTCGCCAGGAGAATCAGATGTGCGCAGGCATGATAGATCTAAAGAAGGCAATGACAAGGATCATGGAGCTAGAGGAAGAATTCAAGGATACTCGCAAAGATTATGAGGAGGAAATCATCATATTAGTGGAGAAGAATGAAGATCTGACAAGGAAGCTGGGAGTATTCATGGGAGACCCCGCGCCGGGAGGAGAAGATGATGATTCAACTTGCCTGGAGAACTACATCATCATCGACGACACCGACTCTGACCCGGATAGTAGTGATGATGACTATGTTGACGAAGCTGGAGCAGATGTTATGGAGTCTTCTACCGATCAATTTTTCTAGTCGGCCACCATATTAGTAGTAGTATTCCATCATGTATATAGTATAGTCCGAGCACTTCTGTAACGGTAGTTCTAGACCGATTGTATGCCCTTGCTTGATTGATTGAGTGATATGTTTTTGTTTTGTCTGATGTGCATATGTGTAGTGTTTTCTCACTAGACCTCATTCTATTCTATTTCTCTTCCGTCTAAACCCTCAGATGCCTCCGGGACGTGACCCCGGATTTACCTTTCCACCAGAGCTCACTCAGTTGATCCAGCAGCAGAATACCTTGATGCGGTTGTTAGTTTAGAACCAAGGCAACAACAACAACCCACCACCACCACCACCAGTTGATAACTTAGCTCGTTTTGTAAGGTTATAGCCACCGGTGTTTTCCAGTAGCATCGAGCCAATAGTTACAGATGATTGGCTCCGCAGGATTGGAAGGGAGTTAACCACTACAGGATGTAGAGATGCTGAGAAGGTGCGTTTTGCCATGCACCAATTGGATGGACCAGCAACCTCATGGTGGGAGAATTACACAACCACTTTTCCCATAGCCAATGTTACTTGGGATCACTTTCAACAAGCATTCCGCACAGCCCATGTCTCAGCAGGAGCTATGAGCATGAAGAAGCGTGAGTTCCACAACTTACGCCAAGGGAACCGTATTGTGGGGCAGTACGTGGATGAATTTAGTAAGCCATCTCATTATGCCCCTGATGATGTGGCCATAGATGCCGCAAGGCAGGAGAAGTTTATGGAAGGGCTGAATGATGAGATGAGCATGCAGTTGATGGTGGCAACATTCAACAACTACCAGGAGTTGGTAGACAAGGCTCTTATGATTGAAGGGAAGCAGCAGCAAATTGAGAGCCGCAAAAGGAAGTATGGACAAGGAAGGTACAACTCAGGAGCTCAGCAAAAGCCTCGTTTAACTCCGAACTCGGGAGGACTTGTCCATAACCACGGAGGTCACACCCACAATGGAGGGAGTTCTCACAACCACAGTGGACCCAAGAATGGAAACGGGAACGAAGCAGGTAGTAATCAGAACCGCTCTAACCCAGCCACACCCGCCAAGAAGGACCTAAGTCACATTACTGGTTTCAAGTGCGGGAAGACTGGACACTACGCCACTGAGTGCCCTGAAGCGAAGAATGGAAATGGCAGTGGAAGCGTTGGGAAGAAGCCCAACCCTTTCAACAAGGGACAAGTGAACCACGTGAATGTGGAGGAGGTTTAAAAGTAGCCTGATGCCGTTATCGATAAGTTGTTTATTAGGTCATTCACTTCAATCGTTCTTTCTGATACTGGTGCATCGCATTCAGACATATCAAGGGGATTCGTGAATAAGTATAAACTGCCCACTAAAGTACTTAGGACACCCATGTTAGTAAGTTCATCGGGAGCAGAGTATATGGCAAGCCAAGGATGTTTTCAGATGCCATTGACCATTGGAAGCCATGTTTTCCCCTCAGACCTGATAATTTTGGAGTCACAGGGATTGGATGTGATACTAGGAATGGATTGGCTATTGATGTATGGACGAAACATCGATTGAGCGAGTAAGTCGATTTTGCTCACCACCCCGGAGGGAAAAAGGATCAACTATGTGTCTAGGCATGCGCCTAGGAGGAGCCAAGTAAATACCCTCACGGGAGTTGTTCAGGAGGAAGTGCATGTACTGAAGGATTACCCCGATGTTTTTCTAGAGGAGTTACCAGGCATGCCGCCAGATCGAGACATCGAGTTTTTGATAGAGCTATTGCCAGGCACCGGGCCAATATCAAAGAGACCCTACCGGATGCCCGCAAATGATCTAGAAGAGATCAAAAAGCAGATTGAGGAGTTGTTAGAGAAAGGTTACATCGGACGAAGTTCATCACCATGGGGAGCCCCGGTGCTTTTGGTTCAGAAGAAGGATAAATCCTCGAGAATGGCTGTTGATTATCGTGCGTTGAATGAAGTGACGATCAAGAACAAGTACCCAGTGCCGATGATCAATGATTTATTTAACCAGTTGACAGGAGCCAAAGTATTTTCGAAGATCGATCTACAATCAGGATATCACCAGCTGAAGATTAGAGAGAAGGATATACCTAAGACAGCTTTCACCACAAGGTACGGGCTGTATGAGTATACGGTCATGTCTTTTGGATTGACTAACGCCCCTGCCTATTTCATGAGTATGATGAACAAGGTGTTCATGTAGTTCTTGGATAAGTTCGTTGTGGTCTTCATTGATGATATCTTGGTATACTCAAAGAATGAAGAGGAGCACAAGGAGCATCTACGTATGGTTCTGGAGAAGCTCAGGGAACATCGGTTGTATGCCAAGTTCAGCAAGTGTGAGTATTGATTGAAGGAAGTTGGATTTCTTGGACATGTTATAACAAGAGAGAGTATAGCAGTGGATCCCACCAAGGTTCAGTCAGTCACTGAGTGGTTGGCACCCACCTCAGTTGCTGAGATCCGCAGTTTTCTTGGACTCGTGGGATATTATCGGAGATTCATTGAGAATTTCTCTAAGATTGCAAAGCCTATGATGACATTGTTGAAGAAGGACACCAAGTTCCTTTGGACTCATGAATGTGAAGCAAGTTTCCAGGAGTTGAAGAAACGTTTGACTTCAGCCCTAGTACTGATTCTGCCGGATATACGCAAGGACTTCCAAGTGTATTGCGATGCTTCACACTTAGGACTTGGAGGAGTATTGATGCAAGACGGGAGAGTTGTTTCATATGCCTCATGACAACTAAAACCGCATGAGTTAAATTATGCCACGCATGATTTGGAGTTAGCAGCCGTGGTGCATGCGCTCAAGACCTGGAGACATTTTCTCATTGCAAATCGTTGTGATGTATACACGGATAAGAAGAGTTTGAAGTACATCTTCACCCAGAAGGAGCTTAATCTCAGGCAGAGGAGATGGTTGGAGCTCATAAAGGATTATGATATGAAGCTGCATTATCACCCAGGAAAGGCCAATGTCGTAGCAGATGCTTTGAGCTATAAGAGTTATGTGAACACCCTCATAAGCGAAGAGATGCCAAAGGAGTTAGCCGAGCATCTCAGGGAACTTCGATTGGAGATACCTCCTAAAGGCTTTGTGGCAACATTGGAGGTTCAGTCAACATTATTGGAAAAGATTCGAGAAGCTCATAAGGATGACAAAGAGATCGCTGAGATAAAGGAGAAGATGAGTGAAGCGAAAGCCAAAGGGTTTCGTGAGCATGAGCACGACACCTTGTGGTTTGAGGACCGTATATATGTGCCCAATAATGCAGAGATCAGGAAGTTGATTCTACAGGAGGCTCATGACTCGCCATACTCGATACACCCCAGAAACACCAAGATGTATTTGGATTTGAAGGAGCATTTCTGGTGGACTGGTATGAAGAAGGATATTGCTGAGTATGTAGTCGTATGTGATGTGTGTCAGAGAGTGAAGGCAGAACATCAGAAGCCAGCAGGATTGCTACAGCCTATGCCGATACCCGAATGGAAGTGGGATAAGCTTGGCATGGATTTTATCACCAGATTGCCCAGGACCAAATCCGGATATGATTCTATATGGGTAGTAGTTGACCGCTTAACCAAAGTGGCTCACTTTATCCCAGTGAAAACCACGTATACAAGTGCAAAGTTGGCCAAGATATACATGACCAGGATCGTATGTCTGCATGGAGTTCCGAGGACCATCGTATCAGATAGAGGAACACGGTTTACTTCAAAATTTTGGCATCAGTTGCAATAGGCCTTGGGCACCAGACTAGAGTTCAGTATAGCTTTTCATCCACAGACAAATGGACAGACTGAGAGAGTCAATCAGATTCTGGAGGACATGCTAAGAGCTTGTGCACTAGACTACACATCTAGTTGGGATGACAACTTGCCCTACGCAGAGTTCTCATACAACAACAGCTACCAGACCAGTTTGAAGATGGCACCGTCCAAAGCCTTGTATGAGAGAAGATGCCAAACACCGTTGATGTGGGATGAAGTTGGAGACCGCTAGTTGTTTGACCAGATTTGAATAAGGAATCTGAAGAGAAGGTTAAACTAATTCGAGATAGACTAAAGGTAGATCAGTCAAGGCAGAAGAGTTATGCAGATTCAAAACGCAAGGAGGTAGTCTATGAAATCGGAGACAGAGCATATTTGCGAGTTTCACCTTTGCGAGGTGTTAAATGTTTTGGAGTTAAGGGAAAGTTAGCCCCGAGATTTGTGGGACCATATCGTGTGTTGGAACGCATGGGAGAGGTTGCCTACAAGTTGGAGTTACCCGAAGGACTGTCAGGAGTTCATGATGTGTTTCACGTTTCCTAGTTGAAGAAGTGTCACGCTGAGATGGGCGATATACCCTTGAGAGATACAGTACCCTTGGAGGCAATTCAGTTGGATAGTGATTTGACCTATGAAGAGAAACCAGACAAAATTCTTGAGTTTACTAGCCGAGTTACTCATAGTAAGGTTATCAAGTTCTGCAAAGTTCAGTGGAGCCACCATACCGAGGATGAAGCCACTTGGGAACGAGAGGATGATCTTCGCAAAGACCACCCACACCTACTTTCTAGCCAACCCGAATCTCGAGGGCGAGATTCATCTTAAGGGGGGTAGGTTTGTAACATCCCAAATTTTCAATTTGGAATGTTATACATAGGTCATTCATGCATACCATATTTTATTTGCATTTCAATTCGCGGTCCTCGAAATTTTAAGCAACTCAAGGACCCTCGGAGAGAGTTCGGGATTTCACCGTTTTCATATTTGAATTCTATCAAATATCGAAACAGGATCATTGGTTTTATCATTTTTCTCTCCAAAATATTTTCATATTAACATATGTGAGAGGAGATAATATGATTTCTCCAAAATAAATGAAATATTGGAGGAAAAATATTAAAATCAAATATTTGATTTTATTCGGATTTTATTTGTATTTTATTGGTATTTTATTTGAATTACAAAAAAGTGCATTTCTCAAAATTGCATTTTAGGCCAAAACAATGTTCACCCTATTCTAAATATTTTATTTAGACGGTGAAAAATTGTTTTGGTATTTTTAGATTTTTATTCATTTTTCTAGAATTTTATTTCGGTGGAATATGTTTAAAAAAAACTCCCGCCGGACCGCACTGGGCCTAGGCCCAGCCGGCCCAGCCGTGCGCCTCCCCGCACCGGCTCGGGAGAGGACTCCCAAGCAGCGCCGCCGCCGCCAGGACGTGTCCATCCCGGACACGCCGCCACCAACCCCTACCGCAAGCCACCCCCCCCCCCCCCTTATAAGCCGCCACCCCCGCCCCTACTTCGCAACCCCACCCCGCCACCACAGCCCGCAGCAGCAGCAGCACAGCCGCCGCCGAGCCGCCTAGCGCCGCCGCCACCTCGCCGCCGAGCCTCCCCGCGCGCCGCCCGCCTCGCCAGCTCGCCGCCGCACCACCCGCTCCACCCCGCCGTCGCCCGCGCCACCGGCCCACTCTCCGGAAGCCACCGGAGCCGCACCGGAGCCTCACCGGAGGTAGCCACCGGTGCCGCCGCCGCCGTTTCGTTTTTTTGGTTAACCGCTCGGTTTTTTTCGCCGGTTTTCTTGGTTTAGTTTAGTTAGCAGACATTCGTCCGTACGTTCGTTTTAATGAACGGTTTTCGCCCGTTAGTTACAGACAACGAACGTTCGTTCGTTAGCTTGTTCGTCCGTTTTTCTTTGTATCGGGTTTTTCGTGATTATTTTCGATCGCGATTTCTGATCCGATTTTCGTTTTAGTTTATATTTCCGCTTGGTTATCAGAATCAGGCAATTCAAGTGCCTAGATCTTCGTCACGAAACCCTCTTTCTGTTTAACCAACTTGAACAAGATTTTGGTACTGTAAAATTTGACTTTATTTCAGATTAGTAAACGGACCTTGTTTCTTTCGCAGTTTGAGTTTCGTCGCTCTGTTTGATTTGATTCTTTTTGCAAACCGGAGTTCTTAAGTTGAACCTTCTGGTTAGATCTTCTTATTTGAGTTTTACCTGTGCATCTTCGATTGATTGCTTATGTATGCTATTGTTCGTTTGTGATAGAATTCCGGAAGTGTGAAGCGTGCTACATCGAGTCCCTAGGTTTTGCGGATCGTCAGCAAGGCAAGTAACACATTGATCATACCCTTTTCATACCCAGCTTTTATGCATTAGTTCCAATCCTTAAACACTGCATGATTAGGATGTGATTAACTTGTGGGTTTGGGAAGTAGATGTTGAGGTAGAACCAATTACCCGGTTTTATTATCAAACCATTGGGAGTTACTTCTACGTTATGCTTATATTATTATGTTATGCTCATAGACGTGGATTGGGTCCGAGTGTATCCATGAAAGATGTGATATTCTTAATTAATGGTTCAAATTAAGGTGGCAACTTTAATACACATCTGGGTGGATTGCTTGTTTGGGCACCTGGAGAATCCAGTATTGTCATAGGATATCCTGGAGTACCCGTGTGATTTTCCTACGACCCGCCACCCAGTCTCAAAGGGATCTTAAGATTATTCATGCTATGCCTGCCACAAGCCATTATCGGCTCTAGCATAGTTGAGTAAGTTGCGTGAGCTCTTGAAGAGGTGGGCTCGCAGATGTAGGGGAAAGTAGGTGTAACGGTCCACCCAGAGTAAAGAGTTAATGTTTCTGAAAGACTGTGTCTCGGTCATCCATTTCTTAAACACCTTGTAGTGTGAGAAATCCAATGGAGGAGATCGAGTCTTGTGGGGAAAAGTGCGCAAACCTTTGCAGAGTGTACAATCTAATCATGGTTAGCCGTGTCCCCGGTTTAGGACATCTTGAGTATCTAGTATTTGGATTATCCTATTGTATCTCATCACTCTAGTTTAATTTGTGGGTTAATGAATTACTTTCAATTGGGATTGAGTTGGAGGAACCTTCTCAATGATGTTTCAACTACCATGATAGTTAAAATAAAACTTATTCCTTTGTTGTAGGAGAAAATTGGCTTTTCGCAAAAACCTTTAACCATAGAGCCTCCACCAGCCATATGTGCATATAGTGATAGCTTTATTCCGTTCATTGCTATATTGTGTTACATTGCCAGCATATTCCATGTGCTGACCCGTTTTCGGGCTGCAACGTATCATGTTGCAGACTTTTCAGACAAGGAGTAAGGTTCGCTAGGTCGTTGCTGTGCAGCTCAGCTATGTTGTTGGAGTTGATGGACTCACTTTATCTTCCAAGCCATCCGCTATTATCGTATTAGATGGTCTTAAGCCATATTTATTGTAATAAGTTCTCTTTTGGAGACCTTCGATGTAATAAGTGTGTGATTGCTACTATGTGTCACACCCTAGCTAGTCATGCATTAGAGTGTTGCATCATGTTTACTCTTTCATCAGAAACTTGAAATGGGGATGACAGAACCCCCAGTCCCCTCTGAAACCAACTAGGGTTACTAAACTAATTTTTCAATGAACCTGAAATGCCCTTCTAAAATGCCCATCATTTTTGCCTTGGTTCAGAACCTCTGCCAAAAGTGGTGCACATTTTCCTAGGCCATCCTAAGGTTTTTGATTTAAATCATAAATATTTGAATTTGGGCATTTAAAATAATATAAAATATTTAAATGCTCAAATATCTCCAAACTAAAATGTTTCATGTTGGAAATAATCCAACTATGGACCAGGAGTAGTTTGGTGATTTTTGGAGTTGCCTAGGTATTTTATTTAATTCAACAAAGTTGCAGATATATTAAATAAAAACAGAAATAGAAAAAAAGGGGGAAAACTTACCTGTGCGGCCCAGCCAGCTGGCCGGCCCAGCTAGCCAGCCCAGCCCACCACCGCCGTCGTCCTCCTGGCGCCAGTCGGCCAGGCGTGTGGCCGGCGCGCGCGCACGGCCACCGCGCCACGCCACCTCTCTCCCTGCCTGCCTGCCCTCCCCTCCTCGCCTCGGTGTCCCTGGACGACGCCACGCCTCCTCCCTGCTCTCTCTCACTCTCCCCCGGCTCTCCCTCGCTCTCTCTCTCTCCCGGCCGAACACCACCGTCGCCGCCGTTCGCCTTAGCCACCGACTCCGACCACCCCTCGCTCCCCCGACTAGCTCAGGAGCTCCGCCTCGACTCCCTCTTCCTCCCCACCGCTCCACAGCTCCCCGGAAGCCCTGCATCGCCGCCACGTCGCCGTTCCCCTCTTCGGGCTCCGACCACCGTCGCCGTCGAATTCGCCGTCTCCAGCGCGTCCCCGAGCCCGCTTCGACGCCCACTGCAACCGCGGTGAGCTACGCCACCGTTTCCCCCTCTTCTCCCCCTCGTTCCCTCACCGTAGCCTCCTCCCCACCACGGCCGAACCTCCGCCGTCGCCGAGCTCGCCGTCGACGCAGCTCCGGTGACCATTTGGTCACCCCGGCGAGTCCAACGAGTTCACAGAACCCCGTAGAGCATCCCTAGCGCCTCGCTTTGCTCGACTTCGAGCTCCAGCACCGTTCCCGTGCACGACCGAACCCCGGCGGCCGCAGCCGAGCTCGCCGCCGTCGACTCCGGCCACCCCGACCCCAACGGGCTCCGCCAAGAGCTGCGGGTTGCCCTCAGCTCCACTCCGGTGGCCTCCGCGGTCCATTTGGTGGCCGAAACGACCAAAATCACTTCCGCCGCCGCGTCGGGCTCGCCGGCGACTAAACGCCGGCAGCCGACACTGACTTTGACCACGGGTGGGCCCTGGTTGACTCCCCTGAGTCAATGACAGGTGGGGCCCAGCCCTGTTAATTAAACAGGATTAGTTTTAATTAAGTTTTAATTAAAATAATCACCCTGACATGCGGGACCCACTGTCAGGTTTGACCCAGACCTGTTCCGTTGACCTGCTGACGTCACACTGACGTCAGGCTGACGCAGTAATTGAATTTCTGGATTTAAATTAAATCAGGAAATTCCAGAATATTAATTAAACTTCAAAAATTCATAACTTTTATTCTGTAACTCCAAATTGGACAAATTATATATGAAAAATGATCAGAAAAATCCAATCTACCCATCTGTACTATTTTCATGCATGATCAAACAAGTTAAATTGATGTTTTAAGCAGAACAAGAAAAGGCACTTTAAAAGGCCATATTTGAATTTGGAATTTGAATCTTTGATTCAAATTTGTTCAAACCCCTCTGGCTTTAGCTGCATTAGCCCAACACACTCATATTGCCATGTTTCATGCATGCATCATATTGTTGCACATTGTTTGGTGATGCTTGTGTATCGATGTCCTTTGCGACAGGATCTGTTCCCGAGGAGTACCGTGATTACCCTAACGAAGAACCGTACCCGTGCATCGAACCATCAGGCAAGCAACCAACCATTTGATCATATCGATACAATCCCATGTTCTCGCTCCTGCTCTCTTTTACTGCATTAAGACAACGCGATTCAAACTGCTGTGTGCTACGGTAGTTGAACCCATTTCCTCTGCATGACCTGTCATTGCCACAGTAACTAGATGAAACCCACTAGCATGTGTAGGAGTTGATTGAGCCATATGTATGTGTTGTTCCTACCTTGCTATGCCTGCTATGCTTAGAGTCGTGTCAGGTCTGGTTCATCTGGGTGATGGGCTAGAGTGAAATGATTATGTCGGTAATGAGAGTGGTGTGGTGAACACGATTTGGTAAAGGTATCGATGAGAGGCCATGTAGGAGTACATGGTGGGTTGTTTCATTGAAGCCGACCTTAAGCACTGAGATCTGTATGTGTGATTTAAGAACCAGCTACTACCATGCATTGGGCCCGAAACCAATGGACCCTCTCGGCTTCTTATTCACCCTAGTTCTCCGTCCAGGAGTTGCAAGTAGTTTCTGGTGTTTGTAGCCTACTGGAGGCCGTGGACAGCGCTGACCGTAGGGGTGGGCTGTGATGCGGTAGGTACGTGGCACGGTGTACCGAATACCCGTTAGGTATCTCGGGAACCCTGTTCACATCGTTCGGGGCCGTATGGGAAACCTCGGCCGGACTCCCTGCGGATGGAACCTGAATAGGCGATAAACCTGGACTGGAGGCTTAGGTGATTAGGTAGGTCGTGGCCGACACCCACGTTGGGCTTCCGCTTGAAGGTTGCCGAGTACATGTCGTGTAAGCAACGATAAGTGGTGAGAGCGTGTATGAAGAAGTACACCCCTGCAGGGTTAACATGATCTATTCGAATAGCCGCGTCCGCGGTAAAGGACTACTTGGTTGCCTATACAGTTCATAGACAAGTAAATGGAAACTACTAAAAGCCTCAAGATAAGTGTGAGTGCCGAGGATGGCTCTTCCGTAGGAAGACGGAGGTGGATCCTCGGTAGTGTATTGAAGTGGTGAATAGTGGACTCGTGTGCGCAAAACTATTTCAAGTTGGAGTATCGTAGGATAGTCTAGCCAAGAGTCAAAGCTGGCTTGCTGCAATAACTCCACCAACCCTTCTTGATACTATGCATGTATGTAGGATCTGATGTAAGTCTTGCTGAGTACCTTTGTACTCATGTTGCTATAATCTACATTTTTACAGAAGACGCTGCAACCCCTTCTGATGGGTTCTATGTAGACGTTGACATCAACGAGTAGGCTAAAGACCCAGGTGGTGACCCTGAACTTGTGGAGGACCACGTAGTATAGCTAGGCTTTCCAAGCCTCTTTTATTTTACTAGTTGTCTGTACTCAGACAAGTTACTTCCGCTGTTGGCTTGTATGACTGTATGACTTGTATGTTGGGTCGCGAGACCCGTACCTTTGTGTATGGTATGTATGGCTCCCTGAGCCTTAAATAAAGTACTTGTGTCATAGAGTCATGTTGTGATGCTTCGTTGTATTTGCACATATCGAGCATATTGTGTGTATGATTGAAATGCTTGGTATGTGTGGGATCTGACTATCTAGTTGTTTATCTTTAGTAGCCTCTCTTACCGGGAAATGTCTCCTAGTGTTACCGCTGAGCCATGGTAGCTTGCTACTGCTCTGGAACACTTAGGCTGGCCGGCATGTGTCCTTCTTCGTTCCTGTGTCTGTCCCTTCGGGGAAATGTCACGCTTTGAGTACCGGAGTCCTGTTAGCCCGCTACAGCCCGGTTTACCGGAGTCCTGCTAGCCCAGTGCTACAGCCCGGACCCACTTGCTGATGACCGACACGTTCGAAGCTGGGTCATGAATGCCTGTCCCTGTAAGTCTGTGCCACTTTGGGTTTACGACTAGTCATGTCAGCCCGGGCTCTTTATCATATGGATGCTAGCGACACTATCATATACGTGAGCCAAAAGGCGCAAACGGTCCCGGGAAAAGGTAAGACGACACCCGTGGGGATACCGTGCGTGAGGCCGCAAAGTGATATGAGGTGTTACCAGCTAGATCGATGTGACATCGAGTCGGGGTCCTGACAGCGTTGGCATCAGAGCCGGACTGCCTGTAGGTTCTCCAAGCCAAACTGGTCGATGTTGAGTCTAGAAATTCTTTAGTTATATGTAGGGGAATTGTTTGTGGGTTGGAACGTAAGGCTCTTTTACTCCTTATACCTTATGACTTTCTGATCTGAGTCAGTCCATTCTTCCACCGGGGGTTAAGGAATTAGGATCCGTTCTCTCTATCAGGATCACGTGTTACTAATCAGTAGTACCTTATAAGTTTGATGGTTACAAGCCTAGTTCAGTTCTACTACCACATTATGTTGTTAGAATGGTTCCAGAACTTTGATGTGATGATGTTGAGTGTGTACGAAATCCTTTGTCAAATGTCTCAATATCCTTTTTGAGCATTTACAGCTGTTATGCTGCCGAAATTTTGCTAGAAATTCTAATGCCCTTGCATTATGATTGTGCTTTCAGATGACCACTCGCGACCTCAATCAAGTGGTTCGCCTGACTCGATGCCTAGATGTACCCGGCCATACTGCTAAGTTGGTCAGGGTAATGACTGAGGCTGGATACCGCTGGTATCCTGAGTACACGGTCGAAGAGCAATTCCGAGACTTCAATCAAAGCCAGTATCTCTGCACTGTCAGGATATTTCCATCTTATCCTGGATCCACTGAGCCTCTTCACTGCTCCTATGGACTCGGGGTTACTATCGAGATGGCTGTGCAGGATGCCGCCTACTCTATGATGACCATTATGCGAGTCAGATCTGGTTTATTTCGGGACTCTGACTTCCGGTATATGCCAGGATCACTTCCGGGAGCACAAGGGTATCTCCAGGCTATCTACGCTGACTCCACTCAGGAGGATTCACGGACTCGCACCACTGCTGAGATGCTCGAGGATAAGGACCGTGAAAATCGGGCCTTAAGGTTAGAGCTCTTCAATACCCGTGCTGACCACTGGGCCACTTTGACTCGGTTCGCACCGGCGGTGCAAGCTGGATATTCAGATATGCGCGATCTCTATCCTGTGAGATCTGCTCTGCCAGACGTGATGGTTTGGCGTGATGTAGGAGGCATCACCCCACCTCGCGGTCCCCGCAGGCCACCGTTTGTTGGTCCACGACCTCATCCTAGCCCCTATGGTCCACAAGCTCCGCGAGATCGTCTATTTCCGGATGAACATGTTGAACTTCCGGGCTATGGAGGTGACTTCTACGAGGACTACTACGGATCAGTCTGAGCTAGTAGTAGTATCACTAGTTCGCACTAGCTGTGTCGTCTATCGTCCTGCGTGACTCGTGGGATATGACCTAGTCTGTACTCCTTCCGGAGGGGTAGAAAAATAATGTATAGGAGCTTGGAATGCCTCCGATGAGATGTAATCCTCTTTTCACCGTAATAGTACTTTGTTTGGTCTTGTACTAAACCCTGTATGGTGTGTATGACGATGGAATAAAAGAAGCAGTTTCTGTATCTACCATGTCATACGGATGATCATCTTGCATTCCGAGTTATTCCTTACATTATGTATCCTATGACGGAATTTTACCATCCTGACTAAATCATTGTCTTGATCACCTAGGATGGTCAACACGCGCGCTAACCCTGCTTCCCAAGAGCAGGCCGAAGGCAGTGAAGCCAGAAATGAACATCTGCCTCATCCTCCTTCACTAGCCGAGGTGATGATGGAAGCTGAGAGAAACAAGCGGGAGACAAACCGTTTGTTGGAGCGTATTGAACAGAATACAGCACACCATCAGAGGGCTAACGTGGTGTCACTCAGTGATTTTATCAAATTGCATCCACCCACGTTCCACCACTCCGTCGAGCCTCTCGACGCTGATGACTGGCTTCGCAGTATCTCTCACAAACTGCGTTCCGCGCTGGTAGCGGAGGCTGACAAGGTCACCTTTGCTGCATATCATCTTGAAGGCCCCGCCAGTCTATGGTGGGAGAATTATGGAGCTATGCGCCCAGCGGGCCATGTCACCACTTGGGCTGAGTTCAGCGAGGCTTTCCGTGAACATCACATTCCGGAGGGTCTCATGGACCGTAAGCGTGAAGAATTTTGCAATTTCACCCAAGGCCGACTTTCTGTGGATGCCTATAGCAGGGAGTTTGGTAAGCTCGCCCGATATGCAACTGAGGAAGTGTCTACTGACGCCAAGAAGCAAGCAAGGTTCCGTAAGGGCCTTAGTCCTGAGCTTCGCCGCGACCTCCGTCTGCATGAGTGCACATCTTTTCCGAAACTTGTCAACAAAGCCATCAGTGCTGAAACTGGTCAGACTGATTATGACGCAACACGCAAGCATGGACGTGACACGGGTTCCTCATCCGGTGCTGGTCCTCAGAAGCGCCGCGTGTGGGTACCCAACACCGCCCTGCCACCCAGGTTCACACCGAGGCCATCTTTTCAGGCGCCTCGCCCCGTACAACAGTCTGCTCCAGCCAAGCCCTATGGGGGTCCAACCAATAATGCTCCTCCACGTACCAGTTCCGTGACTTGTTTCAAGTGTGGGGAATCTGGTCATTATATGCGTGAGTGTCCCCAGACCAACCCCAATCAATCTGCTAAAGCTGTTGGCCGTGGCAAGCCGACAGGAAAAGTGTTTCATGCTAAACCGGTCACCGCTTCACGTGGCCATGTCAACTGTATCTCTGCCGAAGAAGCTCAAGAAGATCCCAACGTCGTTCTCGGTACGCTTCTTGTTAATTGCCACCCGGCATCTGTTCTTTTCGATACAGGAGCCTCTCATTCTTTTATATCTGAAAATTATGCTCGTTTGCATAACGTTGCATTCTGTGACTTGCCATCCTCTATGGTAATTCAAACTCCGGGATCCAAATGGCAAACTTCTAGAGTAAGCCATGGAAATGAAATCCAAGTCGACAGACTTGTTTTCCTCGCATCTTTGATAGCCCTTAAATCTTCAGATATTAATATCATTTTGGGTATGGACTGGATGTCAGCTCATCAAGCCAAAATTGATTGCTTCTCTAGGACTGTTCAACTCACCCATCCTTCGGGGAAGATAGTCAATGTTTTGACTCGAATAGCCAAGCGACAACTATATTCTCTTAACGCCAGCCCTTTGCCAGACCTTGAGGACGTTCCGGTAGTCCGTGACTTCCCGGATGTCTTTCCAGAGGAATTACCAGGTGTTCCACCTGACAGGGATGTTGAGTTCGTAATAGACCTCATTCCAGGAACCGTTCCGATTGCTAGAAGACCTTATAAGATGGCACCCCTAGAACTAGCTGAGCTTAAGAAACAACTCGATGAATCCTTGAAAAAGGGTTTCATCCGCCCTAGTTCATCTCCGTGGGCTTGCCCCGTCCTATTCGTCAAGAAGAAGGATGGTACGGACCGGATGGTTGTAGATTACCGACCTGTCAACTTGGTCACAATCAAGAACAAATACCCGCTTCCCAGGATCAACGATCTGTATGATCAGCTCGCTGGATCCTCAGTCTTCTCCAAGATGGATTTGAGGTTGGGCTACCATCAAATCAAAATCAGAAACGGGGACATTCCTAAAACGGCCTTTGTTACTCGTTATGGCCAATACGAGTACACCGTCATGTCCTTCGGTTTAACCAACGCTCCAGCCACCTTTTCTCGGTTAATGAACTCAATCTTCATGGAGTATTTGGATAAATTCGTCGTAGTTTATCTCGATGATATACTCATCTACTCCAAGAATGAGGAAGAACATGCCGAACATTTAAGGCTAGTGTTGAAGAAACTTCGAGAGCATCGCCTTTATGCCAAATTTTCAAAATGTGAATTCTGGTTGTCAGAAGTGACCTATCTGGGTCATGTAATATCTGGTAAAGGTATTGCTGTTAACCCTGAGCGAGTTCAAGCCGTCCTTAATTGGACTCCACCCGAATCGGTCAAGCAAGTTCGGAGTTTTCTAGGCTTAGCGAGCTATTGTCGTCGCTTTGTCGAGAACTTCTCCAAAGTTGCTAAACCCCTAACCGAACTCCTCAAGAAAGATAAGAAGTTCGAATGGACTTCACAATGTGAGCACAGTTTTCAGGAACTGAAAAGACGCCTGACTTCTGCTCCCGTACTGGTACCGCCAGACTTCTCCAAGGACTTCGTTATCTACTGCGACGCCTCGCGACAAGGACTAGGTTGCATTCTTATGCAAGATCGACACGTAATTGCTTACGCTTCACGGCAATTGCACCCACATGAGGAGAATTATCCTACTCATGATCTAGAACTTGCAGCCGTAGTCTATGCACTTAAGACCTGGCGACATTACCTCCTCGGTAATCGTTGCGAAATATTCACTGATCACCAAAGTCTGAAGTATATTTTCACCCAACCGGATTTGAATCTCAGGCAGAGACGTTGGGTTGAATTGATCACAGACTTCGACTTAGGGATAACCTATACCCCAGGGAAAGCCAACGTCATGGCTGATGCGCTAAGTCGTAAATCTTATTGTAACAACCTGATGTTACAACAAAGTCAACCGCTTCTCCATGAGGAATTTCGAAAGCTTAACCTTCACATTGTTCCTCAAGGTTTTCTCTCCACCTTGGTGGCAAAACCTACCCTTACGGATCAAATTATCAAAGCACAGAAGGTAGATCCGGGAATCTCCCGCATCAAGAGGAACATTCAGAAAGGAATTGCGGATTGTTTCTCCATTAATGATCAAGGGGTCGTATACTTCGGGAATCGACTAGTGGTTCCCAAAGTGCGAAACCTGAGGCGTTTGATCCTTAAGGAAGCTCATGAATCTCCTCTCACCATTCATCCCGGTAGCACTAAAATGTATCAGGACCTACGCCAGAGGTTCTGGTGGACTAGGATGAAGAGAGAAATTGCTCAGTATATTGCAAATTGCGACGTCTGTCGTCGTGTAAAAGCAGAGCATCAACGGCCTGCTGGCACCCTTCAACCCTTAGCTATTCCTGAATGGAAATGGGATAAAATTGGTATGGATTTCATTACCGGCTTTCCCAGGACCAAAAGAGGGAATAATGCTATTTTCGTCGTGGTCGATCGTCTTTCCAAAGTAGCTCATTTCTTACCTGTTCGTGAGAGTATAACCGCTAGCCAGCTGGCAGACTTATACATCTCCCGGATAGTGTCCCTCCATGGTGTTCCTTTGGAAATCAATTCGGATCGAGGAAGTCTTTTCACCTCTCGATTTTGGGAAAGTTTCCAAAATGCTATGGGAACCCGTCTCTCCTTTAGCACCGCTTTCCACCCTCAGTCAAGTGGTCAAGTGGAACGCGTCAACCAAATTCTAGAAGACATGCTTCGAGCCTCTGTTATCTCTTTCGGAATGGACTGGGAGAAGTGCCTTCCATTTGCCGAATTCGCTTACAACAACAGCTATCAATCTAGCTTGGGTAAAGCCCCTTTTGAAGTTCTCTATGGACGACGATGTCGAACACCCCTTAACTGGTCAGAGACCGGGGAAAGACAATTCTTTGGCCCGGATATGATTCAGGAAGCAGAGGAACAAGTTCGTATCGTTCGTGAAAAGTTGAAAACAGCCCAATCCCGTCAAAAGAGTCAATATGACCGAAAACATAAGGCTATGACTTTCGAGGTTGACGAGAAGGCTTATCTTCGGGTCACCCCTCTGAAGGGAACCCATCGTTTCGGTATCAAAGGCAAATTGGCTCCTCGTTACATTGGACCTTTTCGCATTCTTGCCAAACGAGGAGAAGTTGCCTACCAGTTGGAACTACCTCCGCACCTCTCCAGAGTTCACGATGTCTTCCACGTTTCTCAACTCAGGCGTTGCTTCTCGGATCCTATCCGTGAAGTGGACCACGAAACGCTTGATCTCCAAGATAATCTTACATATCGAGAGTACCCCATTCGTATCCTCGATCAAGCCGAACGTACCACGCGACGTCATAATATCAAGTTTCTCAAGGTTCAATGGTCGCACCATTCTGAGGATGAAGCAACTTGGGAAAGGGAGGATCGTCTTCGACTTGAATATCCCGCCTTCTTCGCGGAGGAACCCAAATCTCGGGACGAGATTCTTTTGAGTGGGGGTGAGTTGTCACACCCTAGCTAGTCATGCATTAGAGTGTTGCATCATGTTTACTCTTTCATCAGAAACTTGAAATGGGGATGACAGAACCCCCAGTCCCCTCTGAAACCAACTAGGGTTACTAAAATAATTTTTCAATGAACCTGAAATGCCCTTCTAAAATGCCCATCATTTTTGCCTTGGTTCAGAACCTCTGCCAAAAGTGGTGCACATTTTCCTAGGCCATCCTAAGGTTTTTGATTTAAATCATAAATATTTGAATTTGGGCATTTAAAATAATATAAAATATTTAAATGCTCAAATATCTCCAAACTAAAATGTTTCATGTTGGAAATAATCCAACTATGGACCAGGAGTAGTTTGGTGATTTTTGGAGTTGCCTAGGTATTTTATTTAATTCAACAAAGTTGCAGATATATTAAATAAAAACAGAAATAGAAAAAAAGGGGGAAAACTTACCTGTGCGGCCCAGCCAGCTGGCCGGCCCAGCTAGCCAGCCCAGCCCACCACCGCCGTCGTCCTCCTGGCGCCAGTCGGCCAGGCGTGTGGCCGGCGCGCGCGCACGGCCACCGCGCCACGCCACCTCTCTCCCTGCCTGCCTGCCCTCCCCTCCTCGCCTCGGTGTCCCTGGACGACGCCACGCCTCCTCCCTGCTCTCTCTCACTCTCCCCCGGCTCTCCCTCGCTCTCTCTCTCTCCCGGCCGAACACCACCCTCGCCGCCGTTCGCCTTAGCCACCGACTCCGACCACCCCTCGCTCCCCCGACTAGCTCAGGAGCTCCGCCTCGACTCCCTCTTCCTCCCCACCGCTCCACAGCTCCCCGGAAGCCCTGCATCGCCGCCACGTCGCCGTTCCCCTCTTCGGGCTCCGACCACCGTCGCCGTCGAATTCGCCGTCTCCAGCGCGTCCCCGAGCCCGCTTCGACGCCCACTGCAACCGCGGTGAGCTACGCCACCGTTTCCCCCTCTTCTCCCCCTCGTTCCCTCACCGTAGCCTCCTCCCCACCACGGCCGAACCTCCGCCGTCGCCGAGCTCGCCGTCGACGCAGCTCCGGTGACCATTTGGTCACCCCGGCGAGTCCAACGAGTTCACAGAACCCCGTAGAGCATCCCTAGCGCCTCGCTTTGCTCGACTTCGAGCTCCAGCACCGTTCCCGTGCACGACCGAACCCCGGCGGCCGCAGCCGAGCTCGCCGCCGTCGACTCCGGCCACCCCGACCCCAACGGGCTCCGCCAAGAGCTGCGGGTTGCCCTCAGCTCCACTCCGGTGGCCTCCGCGGTCCATTTGGTGGCCGAAACGACCAAAATCACTTCCGCCGCCGCGTCGGGCTCGCCGGCGACTAAACGCCGGCAGCCGACACTGACTTTGACCACGGGTGGGCCCTGGTTGACTCCCCTGAGTCAATGACAGGTGGGGCCCAGCCCTGTTAATTAAACAGGATTAGTTTTAATTAAGTTTTAATTAAAATAATCACCCTGACATGCGGGACCCACTGTCAGGTTTGACCCAGACCTGTTCCGTTGACCTGCTGACGTCACACTGACGTCAGGCTGACGCAGTAATTGAATTTCTGGATTTAAATTAAATCAGGAAATTCCAGAATATTAATTAAACTTCAAAAATTCATAACTTTTATTCTGTAACTCCAAATTGGACAAATTATATATGAAAAATGATCAGAAAAATCCAATCTACCCATCTGTACTATTTTCATGCATGATCAAACAAGTTAAATTGATGTTTTAAGCAGAACAAGAAAAGGCACTTTAAAAGGCCATATTTGAATTTGGAATTTGAATCTTTGATTCAAATTTGTTCAAACCCCTCTGGCTTTAGCTGCATTAGCCCAACACACTCATATTGCCATGTTTCATGCATGCATCATATTGTTGCACATTGTTTGGTGATGCTTGTGTATCGATGTCCTTTGCGACAGGATCTGTTCCCGAGGAGTACCGTGATTACCCTAACGAAGAACCGTACCCGTGCATCGAACCATCAGGCAAGCAACCAACCATTTGATCATATCGATACAATCCCATGTTCTCGCTCCTGCTCTCTTTTACTGCATTAAGACAACGCGATTCAAACTGCTGTGTGCTACGGTAGTTGAACCCATTTCCTCTGCATGACCTGTCATTGCCACAGTAACTAGATGAAACCCACTAGCATGTGTAGGAGTTGATTGAGCCATATGTATGTGTTGTTCCTACCTTGCTATGCCTGCTATGCTTAGAGTCGTGTCAGGTCTGGTTCATCTGGGTGATGGGCTAGAGTGAAATGATTATGTCGGTAATGAGAGTGGTGTGGTGAACACGATTTGGTAAAGGTATCGATGAGAGGCCATGTAGGAGTACATGGTGGGTTGTTTCATTGAAGCCGACCTTAAGCACTGAGATCTGTATGTGTGATTTAAGAACCAGCTACTACCATGCATTGGGCCCGAAACCAATGGACCCTCTCGGCTTCTTATTCACCCTAGTTCTCCGTCCAGGAGTTGCAAGTAGTTTCTGGTGTTTGTAGCCTACTGGAGGCCGTGGACAGCGCTGACCGTAGGGGTGGGCTGTGATGCGGTAGGTACGTGGCACGGTGTACCGAATACCCGTTAGGTATCTCGGGAACCCTGTTCACATCGTTCGGGGCCGTATGGGAAACCTCGGCCGGACTCCCTGCGGATGGAACCTGAATAGGCGATAAACCTGGACTGGAGGCTTAGGTGATTAGGTAGGTCGTGGCCGACACCCACGTTGGGCTTCCGCTTGAAGGTTGCCGAGTACATGTCGTGTAAGCAACGATAAGTGGTGAGAGCGTGTATGAAGAAGTACACCCCTGCAGGGTTAACATGATCTATTCGAATAGCCGCGTCCGCGGTAAAGGACTACTTGGTTGCCTATACAGTTCATAGACAAGTAAATGGAAACTACTAAAAGCCTCAAGATAAGTGTGAGTGCCGAGGATGGCTCTTCCGTAGGAAGACGGAGGTGGATCCTCGGTAGTGTATTGAAGTGGTGAATAGTGGACTCGTGTGCGCAAAACTATTTCAAGTTGGAGTATCGTAGGATAGCCTAGCCAAGAGTCAAAGCTGGCTTGCTGCAATAACTCCACCAACCCTTCTTGATACTATGCATGTATGTAGGATCTGATGTAAGTCTTGCTGAGTACCTTTGTACTCATGTTGCTATAATCTACATTTTTACAGAAGACGCTGCAACCCCTTCTGATGGGTTCTATGTAGACGTTGACATCAACGAGTAGGCTAAAGACCCAGGTGGTGACCCTGAACTTGTGGAGGACCACGTAGTATAGCTAGGCTTTCCAAGCCTCTTTTATTTTACTAGTTGTCTGTACTCAGACAAGTTACTTCCGCTGTTGGCTTGTATGACTGTATGACTTGTATGTTGGGTCGCGAGACCCGTACCTTTGTGTATGGTATGTATGGCTCCCTGAGCCTTAAATAAAGTACTTGTGTCATAGAGTCATGTTGTGATGCTTCGTTGTATTTGCACATATCGAGCATATTGTGTGTATGATTGAAATGCTTGGTATGTGTGGGATCTGACTATCTAGTTGTTTATCTTTAGTAGCCTCTCTTACCGGGAAATGTCTCCTAGTGTTACCGCTGAGCCATGGTAGCTTGCTACTGCTCTGGAACACTTAGGCTGGCCGGCATGTGTCCTTCTTCGTTCCTGTGTCTGTCCCTTCGGGGAAATGTCACGCTTTGAGTACCGGAGTCCTGTTAGCCCGCTACAGCCCGGTTTACCGGAGTCCTGCTAGCCCAGTGCTACAGCCCGGACCCACTTGCTGATGACCGACACGTTCGAAGCTGGGTCATGAATGCCTGTCCCTGTAAGTCTGTGCCACTTTGGGTTTACGACTAGTCATGTCAGCCCGGGCTCTTTATCATATGGATGCTAGCGACACTATCATATACGTGAGCCAAAAGGCGCAAACGGTCCCGGGAAAAGGTAAGACGACACCCGTGGGGATACCGTGCGTGAGGCCGCAAAGTGATATGAGGTGTTACCAGCTAGATCGATGTGACATCGAGTCGGGGTCCTAACACTATGTTTTAAATCCTTCGAGTACTGTGTGTGTGTGTCAGCATTACCGATCCAGGGATGACACTGAAGCACAGGGACTTGACCGTTTGAGGTCGGGTCACTACACATGCAAACAATGCATTCAAAAGTTGATGGAGTGGTTTAACTCAATTTTTTCCTATAGCAAATCGGAAAAATAAATACTCTACAATGAAGCATCCCAAATGTCCCTACGTTTAAATATAAAAATTTACTAGCCCATGCAGGTGCACGGGTTTGATGACTAGTTAAATATAGAATGAATATAATAGTAGAGAAGAGAGTAGAGATAGAAGGGACGTCGGGAAAGGATCGCGCGTGCGGGAAAAAGTGGCTGGGCACGCGCTAGTTTTGGTGTGCGTCGTCCGGCGCGCTTTGTAAAATCCAATGCCCTCCTGCCGCTCTGTGCCTTGCCACCGCTCTCTCCCTGCTCTATGCCTTGCCACCGCTCTCTCCCTGCTCTATGCCTCGCCACCGCTCTCTACCCGCTCTTTCTCACATCACCGTCGCCAAGAAACTTGGGGATACCGAGGCGTCCGCGCGCGCCCCTCCGGTAGCTTCTCCGCCGAGATCCAGTTCCGCGAGATGTGCCTCGGTCTCAGCAATTTCGACACCGCCAACGAGGCTGCCTGCGCATACGATGCGACGGCATGGCGCCTCCGGTGGCCTCATAGAACATTGAACTTCCCCAACCAGTAGACAGTGTCCATCTATTTTTTTATCTATCTATGTTATATCTATGCTGAGAACTATCTATGTCTCTCTACTCTCTAGTCTCTACTCTCTATCTCTACTTCTCGATCTCAACACTTCGGACCCGCAAAAACTGCCTATTCCGGCGCTGTAAAAGCTTTTTTAAAGCGCCGCGTGTTGCGCTTCTGTTGGAGATGCTCTAGCATGGCAGACGAGTGCTTTAATGTTGCCCACAAGATGCGTGACTATTACTACTCCCTCCGACCCATAATATAGGAACGTTTTTGACACTACACTAGTGTCAAAAACGTTCTTATATTATGGGACGGAGGGAGTAGTATATTTTTCTTGCCATGTTGAGCTTTTAAAACCACGAGTGCGAACATGCAGAGGAGCAATGAAGACCAAACACGGGATATTGGGGACATCTTCAAGGAGCATGACAAGTTAAAGAGGAGCTGCACCGAACCTATAAAACGAGTTTGGTAAGTAACACCCTTTCAATTACTTTCGTTTAGCCTCGTGTTCTTCGATGTGTATATGTTGTAGTTTCGGTTTCTCTTAGCCTCGTGTTCTTCGATGTCTAATAAGAAGAGTCTTAATCGCCCTAATGCTTTTGTTTTTAGCTTGATGTAGGAAGTGGGTGTTCTCACGTTGTAGTCTATTTTTATATTTTGCCTATTGAATTCACTTCCCTGAGTCATGTTTATCTGGCTTCTACTAAATGAATCTCGGTTGCTCTGAGTATTGATCTAAAAAAGAAGTAACTTCATGTCAGGATGCAGTTCCTGCGAGGAGGGAAGTATGGTCAACCTCGAGATCATGTTTCCAAAATGAGGCTGGATTACACACAAGGTGACAGTTCCCTAATGATGTTGGATTAGGCACAAGGTGAAAATTCCCAGATGATGCCGGATTATACACAAGCCAGGTGTAGTCGGCAACTGGTTGTGTCCTCGTGGCTCTAGTAAAGGCTGAAAGAAACTGTGCAGCAGCCCTTGAGAATGTATTTGAGTTCCTGAAGAAGCGAAAAGAGCAATCAAATGATCTCTTCACCCAGGCCAAAGAAGAGATGGAAGAAGACAGAAAGAAGCTAGCAGAGGCAGAGAAGGCTAGTCATCTCCTGCTATCTAAAACTGGTGTAAATACAAATTTTCCTTCATAATAGCTAGGTTCAAATGTTTATCCAGTCAGTATGCCTGTTGTGATGTCTGTGCATCTACTGATGTGGCACAAAATAACAACAATTACCATCCAAACAATAACAGACGAATCATTGGACATGGTATAGTTCACGCGCAAGCCCAACATTCCAAGTTCAACTTCCACATCAAACTCATGTTCACAGATATCTGCACATTCATAGATAATGCCCACAACCATGATTCACTTCAAATCCAAAAAAATTTGAGGAGAGTTATAATAAAAACCACTAGTTCCTGCTACCAGTGCGAGCACAACAAGTCAAGACCATGCGTAATTAATTATATTTTGGTCATTTTTTAGTTCTAAAATGTCGACCGGCTCGCGGAAGGATGTGTTGTCGGCACACGTGAGGATTTTGAAGCCGGTTGCATGTGGCGAGGAGGCATGTTCAACCAGGCCTGCAGTGAGTGGGGCCATCTTGGCCGGCATGCCGGTTCAATTCCTGCGCTATGAGTGGTCGTGTCTGTGTTAGAGCAATAACTCCCTCCAGTCCTTTTTTGTTTGGGTATAACAAAATCTCATTTTCCATTCACGTTTTACATGTAAAATTCGTGGACAAACTTTGACCCAAAATACGATGGGGACTAGTAAACCAGGACGGAGGTAGTAGTTTTTTTATCAAAGAAGGGTTTCCCCCTTCTGATTTTCATTACTGAAAACCAACATCTAAACCATAGTATTTGCCCTAGAACTACCAGGTTCAACATCTCGCAACATAAACCCATACAACCATACACCAAGGAGATAGTAGTTATGAATTCCATTTTCGCTCCATACCAATTGTTCTAAAAACTACTTAAGTACTTATAACGCGCCATTGAAAATTGGAACTCTTACCCTGCTAAAAAATGATATTTTAAATGTGGCTACTCAATCTGTGGCAATTGGCGAGCCACCGCCTCCAGGTATTTCACCTATGGTCCCAACCATCAACTCCTACGGATCAAATTATCCCGCGAGCTGATTATTCCTACAAAGGTGCACTCCACCATGTACCCGGTACCCGCGCATGCAGCAATCATGCACCTAGGGTTTTAGGGTTTATTTGTTAACAGTGCCTTTACGTAACTCTCATGTGTGTGAGACAGCAAGAGACTGACTGCGTGCGTGCGCCTCTTCTCTTCGTATATGTACTCCATCGTTTGTCTAGTGTCCAAGAAATTATACAATAGTAATAACTACTAGCAATGTGCCAATGCGTTGCCACACGATCAAAGTAGATTAATACATATTCACCCATTTGATAGGAAAAGGAGTCTGGTTTTGAAATACGTATATCACTAAAAATATGTTATGTTTCCCTGAAAATATATTCCTTTTGCAGTTTTGATGAGATAAGGGAGGAATGTTGTTGGTTTCAAGATTCGAGAAGTGGTATATCTCTAATTTCTACTCTTACTAGCAACATGCCCATGCATTGCATGGAACAACAAGATCTTGTGGGAGAAAAGGATGAACGAGGGAAGGCCTTATCTGCAAATGTGGACAGGAGTGCAGGTAAATTTCCATAGTTTCCTTCCTAACTGTTAGATATAGATCAGACGACATATATTGCAGGATGGCAGGCACACCATCATCACCGACTATGGTTTTTATAAGAGTAGAGATAAAAAACAGAATTGGTGATGATGGTGTGCCTGCCATCCTGCAATATAGGTCGTTTGATTTATATCTGACGGATAGGAAGGAAACTATGGAAATTTTGCAAAAAGATACCCACACCCCTCTCCACATTTGCAAATAAGGCCTTCCCTCGTTCATCCTTTTCTCCCACAAGATAAACTACTCATACAAATGCATCTTGTTGTTCCGTGCAACACATGGGCACCTTGCTAGTTGTTGCAAAAAGCCCATGTGTGTGTGTGTGTTGTGTGTGAGTGAGAGAGGGAGAGAGGAGGAGGACGGAGTGCATGTGTGACAAAGACATAGAGTGTGCGTGCGAGAGGTATCAACTTAAAATGAGGCGATAGTGTGTGTGTGTGTGTGTGCATGATCGAGAGGGCGTGTCGCGAGAAGGGATGAAAAATCTACATAGATACAAGGAGCATGAGAGAGACATGTACGTGATAGTGGAAGCACGAGTGTGCGGGTGTATAAACCTATTTGGAGGCTAGTCGATCAATGTTTGTGAGAGAAATATGAGTCGGGGTGCGAAAGCAAGAGTTTTGTGTGTGAGGGAGAGAGACGATAGTCGGGAAGGGGAGTGGAAGCAGGAGTTGTGTGTGTGAGAGAGAGGGGGGAGTTTGTCTAATCGGTAAACAATTGAATAATGTCAGTTTTATAATTGGGATGGAGACGGAAAGGAGACCGCAACAAATGTTGTCTCTGTGGGAGAGAGGAATTTTAGTGGTATGAGTCATATTTAGAGACATATAGGGTGTGTGAGAGAACCCCATAGAGAGAAAGACAAAGTGAAAGATGAGTGAGACTGTCTGTGTGGCGGTGAAAAGGAAGCTTAGGTACCTAGTGATACCATAGAACTGGTAGAGATGTGAGACATAATGAAAACCGTGTAATGTACAATGATGGGGAGAGTGTCACACTTCTCAAGGGAGACGTCGTGAGACCATGTTTGCAAAGATATGAGAAACAAGAAGTGAGCGTGCAGGTGAGCTAGAGAAAAGAGAGTGATAGCTACATGAGGGAGCATGCGAGAGAGATGTGCGTGAAAGGAGTCAACATAAAAGGGATTCAAATATTTGAATTCGAGATTATCATACATGTAATTCATACTCGAACCAAAATTGATCTATCAAACATGCATACTCATATGAATTCACGCACATCTACGTTATTTAATATGTAGATATTACTGATCCATAAATTTTAGTAGAACATAATTTGGTTTAAATTTTTTGAATTCAACCTTATGATTTTGAGATCATTGTATTTGTAAATCATATTATACATATAAAGGAGCAGAATTCTTTGTTGTGCTTTTGAAAGTATATATGAAAATGATGTATATAGAATTTTATTCCAATCAAAAATGGATCCTGCCCAAACAAAAATAGAATACAAACTGGATTCGAATTGAGTTGGCACAGTAAACGTGCACTCTTGCTCTGCAAAAATTTGAATGAAGCGGGGAAAGTCGCAGTAACTGCCTGAAACCAAAATCTGCGAGATGGAAATTACTACCTATCTCCGACACGCAAAGCCTATCGGCTCGATTTATATAGGTTTCAATAGGGGTAGGTTTGTAATTTCACTCAAATGTGACATGACCGCCTCTCACCCAGATTCATACACGGTGGGCGCCAAAACATAGTGTCTCCTCGGCCGAAATCGACTCCCTCCCCGATTAATACACGATGGGCGCCAAAAACAAACTCTCATCGGCAAATATTCGATGTATGTGAGATTACCGTCCTATCCCCAACCGACTAATATTGATGTGATGTAGGAAATTTTAAACGGGGGCTAAGTTTGTAAATTTCCTTGCATTTGAGACAAGTGCCCCCTGAAGACATGGTCCCCCCGTTCCTCTCTCCCTCCATTTCCCAATTCGTACTCCGTGGGCACCAAAACACCTCTCCACCCAGCCTCCTCTGTCCGCTACCCCATCCACCGCCGTCCTCCTCCACCATGCCAGAGCTGATACCCCGACACCGTCGTCCACTAGAAGAGATCGACCTCTCTCATCCACGGCATCGGACCGGGATCCTTTCATACCGTCCTCTCGCTTCATCCCCGTCGTCGTCCACCTTGTCGGCGCCGCTCCTACGACTATATCATCCACCGCGCCCCGCTGCCACTGTCTACCCTCCTAGATCTGCTTCCACGCTGCCGACAGCCATCGCTACCGCAACACCATCAAATTCTCAGCAGATGCATACATGGCACCGCACCAGAGGCGGTACTCTTTCGTATCTGCTCAACTTATTTATCGTAGCAAGAAAATAGATCGCCACTGCTTTACTCTGATTTCTTGTCCATCACTTACTTGTTAGTTGAAAGAAAACATTGGTTGCGAAATTGCCTTTGTCCGGTTTGCACCTTCAGATCCTCCATGGCACGCTCAACACTATATTCGCAATGCTTATGGTTTTCCCCTTTTATATTCCACACTAGTTAAATGACAGTAGACTAAATTTCAAAATTGGGTCAGTCAATTTTTGAGAGCTCGCCGGAGTTCGCTGGTGCGATGGAAGGGGCTCGGGTGGGGACGGTGGTTGTGGGGGCGGTGGTGGGGCCTCACTGAACAAAGAAAACTCAACACGGGTGTGGCGGGGGTGGGGGTGGGGGTGGCGGAGGAACACAAGCGGTGGGGGCGGTTCAGGGGAGGGCGGGGGGTCGGGGCTGGTGGTTCGGCCAGCGGCCCGTGCAGTGTTTTGTATGGGAAGAATCAGAGACGAGGAAGAAAAAGGGTTAGGAGATGTAGGATCTTCATCGTCGACTGACCCAAATGACAAAAGTCACGCGACTTGCATGCAGACATGCCTTTATATTCAGTACCATCATCGTAGCTACTTAGCACTGCTCCTGAATCCATCAAGCTAAACAACGTGCCACTCATAATTCCAAACTTGTTGCTCAAATACGAATCTGATATGATGCTGATATTACTAAAACAGATAACGTTTAATTGGCCAGCTAATGTTCCTACTTTACTTTCGAAAAGCACGTGCACCACATATAGAGAGACAACAGGGAGTTGCATTCTTAATGCGCTCTGGTTCATCATGTGTGGCCACTGCGCAATGAACATTTTATTATCCAAAATCTGCTTGCTCTTCTTCAGCATGTTCCTCTTTCATTCTTTTTTAATAAGTACTCTCTCTGTTCCTAAATACAAGTCTTTGTATAGATTCCACCATGGACTACATATGGAGCAAAATGAGTGAATCTACACTCTAAAATGTATCTGTATACATATGTATGTGATCCATAGTGGAAATTTCTACAAAGACTTATATTTTGGAACGGAGGGAGTATGATAGTAGTATAGTATGTTCCTTGTAGTGAAGATGAGCGGGGACATTTGCAGTGTAGAGGTCTATACGGTCGGTTGTGATGGACACTTTGAACTCTTCAGGCCTCTTTGATTTGTAGGATTTTGTAAACATAGGAATAGGAATTGTAGTGGCATGGCCACTTGAATCCTATAAGATTAGAAAGGAAATGCGGGGAGTTGTGTTGCCTTTGAGAGTTACACTGATATTAACAGTACCGCACCTTCAGTTGAAGAGAGATGGTATCCGAAGCCTTTCTAGTCATACCGGCAATACTAGCACAGATATTCTAGCAAGGTCCACTTTGCTGATTGTACTCCTGATGCTTACGGTTTTCGCGTTATATCTACACTATGATCTATGTAGCTGCTTTGTGTCGCACTAGCAGCAGTCCACTCTTGAAGCTAAACAACACACCAATCATAAGTACAAAGCTTACTTCTTCAAATAAGAATTGTGATATGATACTAATATTAGTTAACAAACACAAATTTAATTGGTCAGGTAATGCTCCCACTTGATTTTCCAAATGCATGTGGCCACATATAGAGAGACAGCATGGAATTGCATTTCTTTGGGCACTGTGATTCATCATGAGTGGGCAACCAACATTGTATGCAATGAAGCGGAACCTCAAGAATATGCTTCCTCTTATGTTCTTTAACATGTTCCTCTTTAGTTATTTTGTATTTAGTATGTACAGTATGTTCCTTGTCAGGAAGGGGAGCAGGGACATCTGCAGTCAACAGCTAATAGAGCTGGCCTGTACGTGATCGATAGGCTTTCAATTAGTAGCGGCAATACAACATCATATTTTCTAGCCAGTTCCACTTTCCCGATTTATATATCGTGGTTATGGTGTACCCCTTTATGTACACCACGATCTGCCTAGTTGATGTGTGCTCTTGTTATCATGGTTTGGCAATAAACTCTCTATACAGTATATTATGAACCTATCATCTACCAACTATCCTTACTTTTGGATCCTATTTTTTGTGTACTTGTGCCAGATTATATTAATGCACGCACCATATTACAGCACACAAGAGCTCTCTCATCAGAATCCAGTGATAGCACACAAGGGTTTACAGGGGCGCCCCTATATTAGAATATCCTTTGCATTACAAAGATAATCTCACTACTGTTTATGTTTTCATGGTTCTCAGATATTATATGTAATTACAGTGAATATCAGAATCCGCGCATCAGAAGATTATTGTGGAACACTACAACGACTTACAAAATTGGCACCAAGGCATTGAGTGCCATTCTGGATGCAATGAAACTCATACGCTCCCCACCTATAGATTCTTGTTCAGAATATGATCCTAATGACTATTCTGACCTCGACGAGTCAAAGGCAGATGGCTTGTCCTATTCACCCATCAAGGTGCATGTTCTAATTTGGCAAGGTTTTATTGATTGTGCGTATCTTGCATATGTTGTCTTGCTTTTATTCTACTTTGTTGCACCGCCATATGATTAGTTTACTCATCATATATGTCAAGATGCCATGCCCATCCATTATCAAGACATATTCCCTCTGTCATCATACCATGTTTTTTCACTCAAATGTTGTTCTTGTGCATCAGACATCAAAAAGGAAGAGGGTGATTGCCGAACCTGGAGGAGCACCAGCAAAGTCCTTGAAAAACATGGTGGTGTCAGAGAATTCAGACAGCACCCCACTTATATTTGATGTACAACCAGTGACACAAAACATAGGACTGACTCAAGCAGACTGTACCCATACTTCACTGGCCACACCACTAGCCCCACCACACAGGACCTGCACTCCAGCAAAAGGTATGCTGATTTCAGTTGCCATAGCACCAGCCGTACCACAGGAAAATCGCACTCCAGCAAAAAGTACAGCAAGTCCTCCGGCCGAAGACCTATCCCAACTGCAGAGACGGCCAATTCCTGTAGATTGGAACCCCATTCCAGTTATTCCTAGTTTAAAAGACAATGCTTTCAATGTTGTTAGGGACTACGTGCATATATTCCCATCATGGGAAGATTATAGTGAAGACAAACACCATTTTCACATCTTCCTGTCCCACTTATGTGTAAGTGCTATTATTGATGGTGATTATTTTCCTGTTTTCTGCTAATTGAACACATCAATGATTTACATTACATTGTTGTAAGTAGGTGAGGGTCAATCTGGATAGTCATGACAAGCAAAGCTTGCTTGTGCTTTTCAAGGAAACATTGCAGCAGTATCAGTGTTACCTGAGGAAATCACACTTTGATGGCAAGTCTATAAACGAATTTCCGATGAAGTCTCCTGTGCTAAATTTAGAAGACATTGAATGGAAAACCTTATTATGCACTGGTCTCATTCCCAGGATGAGGTACTGTCTATGATATCACATAACAATTTGAACTTCTACTTTTCTGCATGTGCCTTACGGATCTTTTTTGTAGGAAATCTGCTCGAAGAAGAATTCCGGATTGAAAAGAACGATAGGATATCGCAAATATGTTGTCCGCTGCTTTCCTCTTTAGTACCTATTGTCTTGTATCACTGTACTTGCATTCATACCTGGTTCATTATGTGACTGCAGTATGCATGATAGCTTGCTTATCAATTGTTCGCTCCAAATTATCTGATCTGTATGGATGGTTACATTAGTGTAGAATATATCCAATGCTAATGGAAATTTTTAGCTCTGCATTGTTCTTGTAAGTACCATGTCCTTTATCAGTGTACTTATATTGACAGGTAGTTGTTCATGTACCATCACTCTGCAGCTTAGTTTCCGTTTCCCTCCATTTTCTACACATCAGATCTATATTTGCTCTTACCATAAGGTTGGATAACACCGATGGTACTGAAGAAGTTTAGCTCTACATTGCTCTTGGTTGTACCTTTTGCCTGTATCGCTGTACTTACATTTATAGGTACTTGGTTATGTAGCATCACTCTTCATCTTATCTTAAATATTCTCCATTTTTTCTTATATTATCACATCTATATTTACTCTTAACAAAATGTAGAATAAAGGCAATGCTTATGAAGAAGATTATGTGGTAAACTTCTTCAATTGCCCCCCCCATCAGCATGGACAAGGGCTTTATAGAGCCTGTCTTCACCAACAATGTAAGTTTGTCCTTCTCAAGCCTTGAAACTTTGTTGTGTATATCTGGTTAGGCATGCATGACTGCAATAGCTGTTTATTTTTGGTGTTTGCATCAAACTGCATGTTTAAAGTTTATTATGTAGTTCATAAACAAAAGATTGTCCTTCTCAATTTAAGTTTTTAGTTGTACAACCAAGTTCATTCTTCATACCATGTAAATTAAACTATACATAGCAAGTGATATTCTTTTGCACTACATGTATGCTTCTGTTCTTGATCCGTAATCCAGTGGTGTGGTGAACCTACCCACTACAGCACAATGTCATATTCTGCAATGTCTCAAGTATGAACAATGTCATATCGTTCTACTATTATTTAAATTGTCTCTTTATTTGCCAATCTAAAATGGGATAAATTGATAGCACACTAACAATGATACTATGAGTTCTTGATTTGTAATCCAGTGGTGTCATGAAGCTACCAACTCCTTCACAATGTCCTTTCCTGCCATGTCTTAACCTGAACAATACCATATTGTGTTAATGTTATTTTAAACTGTGTCACTTTATTCGTCAGTAAGAAATGTGATGAATTGTCAGCACTGATACTTATATGTGCAAATATGTCATCTGTCTACTTGTTTATCTTTCAGATTGAGGAGGATATAAGTGTCAAACAAGTGCAGTGTCATCAGCTTGCTCAGCTGCTTGCGCTGCAGCTCCCGAGCAAGGCTAACCTTTCTTGAACTCTATTGAAGTGCTACGGGTTTTGTATATTATTTTGTCGGCGTATTTATTTGCACTAGTGGCGATCTTTGATGCCCAGTGTATGTAATCTACTATCTGCTTGTGCTTTATTATCATAGTGGCGAACTTTGATGCCCACTGGATGTAATATGCTATAATTTATTTACTGTATAGTCTAGGTTTTTTCTTATTCACGATGCTGCTGTTATTTTACTGTATATATATATCCTGTTTTCGCAGTAAAACGGCCTAACCGTAAAATTACAGTACATAATCGGGCTGTCATGCAAATCAATATGTATGATCCTCATTGTCGGGTGGTAGGTGCGACATATGCCAACGGGTGGCTTATCATTGTGGGAGCCAGTAAGACGTCGCCGGTGCCTGGAAATGGGAAGAGGCGAAGACATGCACGCCGGTGAATCTTACCCAGCTTCGGGGCTCTCTGTGGAGATAACACCCCTACTGCTGCTCTGCGGGGTCTCCGCATGATCACTAGATTAACAAGTAGCTACATGATGCTCCTTGAGCTGTTTGGCGAGAGGAGGAAGAAGGGCAAGCCTCGCTCTCTTCTCCTTCCTATGTGGTGTCTAAAACTAGCAGGGATCAACCCTTTGCATGGGTGTCCCGGGGGGTTTATATAGGCCTACCACCCGGGGGTACAATGGTAATCCGGCTGGGCGTGGGGCCCAGCCATCTGTGTCTACACTCGCCGGCTTCTGTGCCGACTGCTGGGGCCCGCCGGCTGGTGGGTCCCGCCGGCTGCCGGCTCCTTGGTCGACAGGGAGGCCCCACTGTCCAGGGCCTTGTCAGGGGCTGGTTACTGTTGCTCAATCTTGGTGACGAGGGCTTTGCCGAGGTGGGCGTGGCTACAGTGCCGCCGCCCGGCGGGCGATCACTATAGCCTCACCGCGTCTTGTCTTCTTAATGGGGCGTCTCCTTCGAGGTAGGTGGCAAGCCGGCTGTGGAGAGCCGGCTCTATCTTGGGCCGACTGGGAGAGGCCTGGCCGCCTTCGGGTGTCTCTCTGCCCGAAGGGGCCCACCGCCCATGGGCCGCGCTGGCAGCCCGTCGTGGATGACATCAGGTCAACATGGCAACAGTGCCGCGCCGGACGGGTCATGGCCACCCGTATGGCACACTGTGCCAGGCGTGCTCCGGGATTCGAGGGTGGCAGGCTTCACTGTAGCCATGCCCCGTCACATCGCCGTTATGCAGATGCAGACTTCGAGGGTACGATCTTGACCGCTTTGTGGGAGCCGGCTTCTTGGAGTCGGCCTTCTTGCGGCCGGCTTCTCGGAGCCGGCCCTCCCGCGGCTTTCTTCATGAGGGCTGAAGTCGGGCCGCCTTCCGATAGCCGGCCTGGGAGACAGCCGAGGAGGGGAAGGCGGCCCCGTGTCTTGGATTCTTGAGAGCCGGATCGGCTCGTAATTTTTTCAGAAGGGCCAGGGGGAGCCGGCTAGGCTACCCATGGTTATTTACTCCGACAGTAGTCCCCGAAGCTGATCGAGCTTCGAGGCTGACAAAGGGACGAGAAGCTAGGCCAGCTTCCTATCCCGAGGGACCCGCTTTGCTTGTGTGCACCGTCTTTGGAAAGCTCTGTTTCTCGTAGGTGGGAACGCGGGTCGCCCTGCGAGCTGACCGCGCGCCATTCCGCGAGCCACGTGGCAAGGAAATCCTGCCAACGCACGCGCACGATGGGACGTCGCCGCAGGCCCGGGCCTGCCACTCGTAGGCCTCGGCCCGAGCGCGGATCTTCTGCGGCCCACTTGGACCGCTCGCCTTCCCGCGGCAGTTTTATTATGCCATCAAGGCATAATAATCGCGGGTCGTGGGGGAGTGGGCGCAGTTGGTCCCCACGTTCCCCCACGCCGCGCCTCCTCGGCTCCGTCGCGCGAGTCTATAAGTAGGAGGAGGAGGGGGAGCGGCAGAGGCTCGCACGCTCTCCATCACTCTGCCCCTTTTCGGCCTCCTTCTTCTTCTCTTCACCGCAGCAACCCTTTGCCGCGCTGTTCCGCCGTCGCTTCGTCTTGCTCCCCGCCGCATTGCTCCCATGGCGATGTCGAGCTCATGGGATGGCTCCAACGTCCACGAAGACCACGTCGAGTTCCTCCGCCGGACGCGGCGCCTGCCCGGCGAGAACCTCGTGCGGGTTCGTCAAGCACCGGCGAGGGAGATTTCACCGGCACCGGAGGAGGGCGAGCGGGTGATCTTCCGCTCGCACTGCCTGCGCGGCTTCAGCCTCCCAGCGAGCGGATTCCTTCGAGCCTTCCTCTAATTCTACCACCTCCAGCCGCATCACCTCACGCCCAACACGGTGATGCTGCTGTCGGCCTTCGTCACCCTGTGCAAGGGCTTTCTTGGAGTTCTCCCCACGCTCGAGCTCTGGGGGGAATTCTTCCAAAGCAAGCTCGGCACCGTCGTCGCGGGCGTGCCTGCCCCCTGTGGAGCCTTCATTGCCATGAGGCGGGCGAGCGAGAACAATCCGTTCCCGTCCATTCCGCTGATCCAGTCAGTGAAGCTCTAGCAGAAGTCCTACTTCTACATGAAGAACGTCGCCCAGCAAGGCGACTATGTCAACCTGCCGGCTTACGTAGCCGGCCCGCCGGTTGGGAGGCAACCTTCGTGGAGCTACCGGGCCAGGTCGTTGTCCCAGGCCGGGAACGCAGCCGTCTCCCGGCTTCAGGTGATGATCCAGTCAGAGGGCCTGACCGGAGCCGACTTGGTGGCCGCCTTCATGGAGCGCCGGGTTCTTCCGCTCCAAGGCCGGCCTCACATGATCTGCCAGATGAGTGGCCGCTTCGACCCGTGCCGGCTGAGCACCAGGGAGATGCCTCATGCAGAGGTGTCTTACATGGTGAACTACATCTCCAACTACAAGCTCTCCGAGGATTGGCGATACGGCAAGGAGCCGTATTCCCGCTCCAACCCTCTGCCTGCCGTAAGTTCTTTCTTCTTTTCTTCCTTCTTGTGGCCGGCTTCATGATAGCCGACTCTTGATCAATTGGTTTGCCTTTAGCAGAACCCTCTTCTTCCGCCGACAGCCGGGGCCGCAGCGGTAGAGCGCCAGCTCCTCCCCGCCCGCACGGTGGACAACGCCGATGATCCGGACCTGGGAGCGGCCGCCATGGAAGACGCCATCGTGGGGGAAGGCGACGAGGCCGGAGGCGCAGGACTCGGGGCCGGCTTCGAAGACTGGCCGGACGACGACGAGGTCAAAGCCGCCCCGCACCGCCAGCCGGCGCCTAATCATCAAAGCGCGGGCTCGTCTGCCGTGCCGGCTGCCCGCAGCGGCGCGCAGAAGCGCCGGGCCGCATCGACCTTCTTCGGCAGCCGGCCGAAGAAATACAAGGCTTCCACGGCGGCGACCAAGCAGGATGAGGTGGCCGCGAAGGCGGCCCGCTTCTGCAAGGCGGTGAAGCAGCCGCAGGCGATCTCAGCGTAAGTCGTCGAATGTCTTGCATATATATTTTTGTTGTCTTTTTCGACCGAAGCTCTTCTAAACCTTTCTTTGCTTACCGGACAGGGCGCCGCTTTCTCTTGAGCGAGGTCTTGGCGGCTCCGTAGTCGGGCCGACTGGAGGGTCCTCAAACTCCCGTCGCGTGGATCCCCGCACCGACCTGAGGGAAGCCACGGAGCAGAACGCACGGGAGGCGCGGGAGGAGCGGGAGGCGGCGGAACAAAGGACCGCCCAAGCGACGAAGGAGCGAGCCAACGCGGCGGCCAAGGCCCGGGCGAAGGCAGCAGCCGCGGAGACGGAGGCGGAGGCCTCGCAGAACCGGCCTCCGCTACTCGTCGTTCCCCTCCACGCCGTGGCCCCCGACATTCCCGTGCCCCCGTCGGAGGAGGTCGACCAAGGCCCGCCGGTGATGAAGAGGAGGGAGGACCACGCAATCTTCGTGGAGGGGGCGCCGCAGACGGCGCCGACTGGAGCGGGCCAAAGCGGCCAATCAGCTGCGGCGCCAGAGCAGCCATCCGGGGGCGAGCTGGAGGCAGGGGCCGGCCTCGAGGTGCAGCCGGCATTGCGCCGGCGCACAGGGGGTGGCGCCTCCATGCCGGAACCGCACCGAGCAGTGGGCGCCAGCCAGACGGCGGAGGCCCTGGAGGCGGCCAGCGCCAGCACGTCTGAGTGGACTTCTAGCAGGGGGACGGGCGAGCTGAACGCGGTGGCCCAGGAGGTCCGGAACCGGCTTCAAGCTCAGGCCGCCTCGCTGCACCGATACACTCAAGAGTTTCTCTTGACGCGGGCCGTCATCCGGGTGAGTCTTCTGGCCTTGGTTATTTTGCTCTTTTGATTTCTTCCGTGGGGGCGCGTCAACGCACCCACTGGGTGTAGTCCCCGAGTTCCGAGCCGGCTACTGCGCAGGCGACTTGGAACTTACTAGATTCTGACAACTTAACTTATCCTTGCCTCCTGTATAATCTTCCAGGAGTATCATAACCTCCCAGGCTCAGGAGCTGGGCCGGAGAATCGAGTACCTGACCAGCAGCCGGAGTGCGTGTTTGTCTCGTTCATCTCCTGTGGGGGCGCGTCAGCGCACCCACTGGGTGTAGTCCCCGAGATTCAGGCCGATTGCTGAGCAGCCGGGTCGGATCTTCCTTGACGACTTCTTCCTTATTAATTTCCTTTGTCTTCATGCTTGCAGGAGCCAATGCCAACTTGAGGGAGCAGCTCAGCAGGGCCCAGGCCGCCCTTCGCGCCAAGGAAGCCGAGTACAGCGCCTTGGTCCTGGAGCGTGACCGCCTGGCCAAAAAGTTGGCCGACCAGGAGGAGAGCCACAAGGCGGCCCTGAAGAAGGCGCAAGACAACGAGGACGCCCTGAAGGCCGAGTTCGAGACCGAAGCGGTGGGCTGGGCTGAAGCAAAGCAGACGTTGAGCGAGGGCTTCAGTCGTATCGAAGATCTGATCGACGGTAAGCCGCCTTCTTCACTCCCTGCTTGCCCCTTGATCCCTGATTTGTGTTCTGACTTGTGCTATTTTTTGTTCTCTGTGCAGACTAATTTCCCGGCTACTCCGTCTTCGTCACCCAATCCATCGAGTCCCATTGTGAGGCACACCGGCAGGCGGGGGCTGAAATCGCGCCGGACGTGAGCCGGACGCTTGAGGAGCAGCTCTTGGCGGTCCAAGCCCGGCTGCAGTCGGCTCACTGTATGCTCCGCCGCCTCCAGCGCACTGGGGCGCAGGTGTTGGCCGCCCTCTGGCCAAGCGAGACGATTCCCCGCACCCCGAGTCGGACTGCCGACTAGCTGGAGGTGGCGGTTGGCCGCTTCGAGGCCTGGAAGGCATCGGCAGCCCGGCTTGGAGCTGGGCGGGCGCTGGAGTTCGTCCGAGCCTGGTATCTGGGGCTGAACCTGGACCAGCTGCGCACCTGGCGGCTGGAGGTCGACGAAGAGATGGAGGAGGTGCGGCCGGCTATCGCTCAGCGCGCTTCGACGATCGCCGAGTGTACTGACATCAGCGTCTTCGCTCCTGAGATTAATGACGACGGTGTTGCCCAGCCGGAGGAGTGGTTCGGGCTGGACCCGGCAGCGGGTGAAGACTAGGCAGAGGAGATCGCCTCCAGCGATGAAGGCGAAGACGACGAAGGAGAGGAAGGCGAAGACGTTGAGCCGACTAGTGAAGCGGCCAGCCGGCCTCAGCCTGATCGTGCCTCCAGCAACGAGGCGCGTGCTAGCGCACCCGCTGCGGGAGGCGGTGATCATGCGGAGGTTCGCCAGCCGGCCACTCCTGCAGCCGGCACTGCCGTCTCCACCGGCCTGCCCGACTCGCCAGTCGCTCCCTTGGCTTGATCTGTCGTCCTTGTTTTTTCCTGCTTGTTGCCTTTTGAACAATTTTATTAAACTTGCACAGTTCCACCCACTGGGGGTGTATTCGAACTATGTTGAATGCTGGCCTTTTGAAGGTCTTCTATGTAAATGTTATGTGCGTGTTTGGTTTCCATTCATGTATGCTTTTTTATCCTTAGGCTGTTTCCTTTGCCGCCTTCCCCTTTTGGGAAGGCAAGTACTCGAGCTTTCTTAGATTGAAGCGAGGTGAATGGAAGCCGGCCGGCCGGCTACTCTGGTAGTCGGTCGGTGGTGGGAGAAAAACCGGCTTTTGTTATATTAGTCCGTTAGTCCCTAGCCGTTTTTCGTGTGGGCGCCCTTTCCTGCCTTTAACTCTTGCCAGCCGTATAGCCGGTTCTTCGATCTGCGACTTTTGGCAAGAGAAGGCTTGGGAGCCGGCACACTACTTGTCTGACTGCGGGTAGGACTTCTAATATAACTCCCGGCGGCCATTCCCCGGGCCGACTAGTCGAACCCGGTGCCGAACAGAAAAATTGAATGTAATGACAAGGTCATAAGCATGATACTTTTCATTCATAGCTAAAAGATGGCAGTCCCCGAGCTTTCCTCGGGGGGCCTATTGTCTCGTACTTAGTACAAAAGTTGGCGTGATACATACTGCATTTCAACTGTAAAATCTTCGGAGGAGGTTGGCGTTCCATGGTCGTTCCAACTCCTTGCCGGAGTCGTCTCTTTTTCGTGCCTTCGGCTTCTGTGCGTTGATTAGGTAGTAGGAGTCGTTGCCTAAGGCTCTGCTGATGACGAAGGGGCCCTCCCAAGGCGCCGAGAGCTTGTGCTGGCCGGCTGTTTGCTGGATCAGCCGGAGCACAAGATCGCCCTCTTGGAAGGATCTTGGCTTGACCTTCCGGCTGTGGTAGCGGCGCAGGCCCTGCTGATAGATGGCGGACTGGCTGAGGGCTAACAGCCGGCCTTCTTCCAGCAGGTTGATGCCATCTTCTCGTGCTTCCTTGGCCTCCGCTTCCGTGTACATGGTTACCCGAGGCGAGTCGAACTCGATGTCAGTTGGGATGACCGCCTCGGCACCATACACGAGGAAGAAAGGAGTGAAGTCGGTTGACTTGTTTGGTGTAGTGCGCAGACTTCAGAGGACGGCCGGCAGCTCATCGAGCCAACAGCCGGCTGAACGCTCCAGTGGTACGACCAGTCAGGGCTTGATGCCGGAAAGGATGAGGCCGTTGGCTCGCTCGACCTGGCCGTTTGACTGCGGGTGGGCAACGGACGCTAGGTCCAACCGGATGCCTTGCGTCGCGCAGAAACGTGCCAAGGCTCCCTTGGCGAAATTCGTGCCATTGTCGGTGATGATGCTGTGTGGCACGCCGTACCGAGTTGTTATATCTGCGATAAATGTCACGGTAGTCGGCCCATTCAGCTTCTTGATCGACTTTGCCTCAATCCATTTGGTGAATTTGTCCACGGCGACAAGAAGATGTGTCATGCCGCCGCGCGCCATCTTGAATGGGCCCACCATGTCCAGTCCCCAAACGGCAAAGGGCCAGGTGAGGGGAATGGTCTTGAGTGCTGAAGCCGGCATGTGTTGCTTGGAGCTGAAGAGTTGGCACCCTTTGCAATGTTTAACTAACTCCTTGGCGTCATCCAAAGCAGTCAGCCAAAAGAAACCATGGCGGAAAGCTTTGGTGACGAGTGATCTTGAGGCCGCATGGTGGCCGCATTCTTCTTGGTGGATGTCTCTGAGGATTGCAATGCCCTTCTCTCGCTCGACGCATCGCTGGAGGACTCCAGTGACACTGCGCTTGACGAGCTCTCTATTGACGATTGTGTATGCTCCGGCTTGGCGTTGGACTTGTCTTGCCTCTGTTTCGTCAGCCGGCAGATCTTGGTTTATTAGGAAGTTGAGGATGGATTGAGCCCATGATGGAGCTGCGACTTCTTCTATTGACAACATGGCTACTGCGACCAGGGCGGGCGGGCTGGGCGGTGAAATGCTGGAGTCGGCCGCCGCCTGTTGTGTTGGTGTAGTCTCTGGGCCGACTACCGCAGTCCCCGAGCCGGGTGTGGCAGTCCCCGGGTCGGGCGTAACTGCGGAAGTCCCCGAGCCGCCTGCTGATGCCCCCTGGCCGACTATCGAAGTCCCGGGTCACCTGCTTGGTTCTTCGAGCCAGACCCGGCCGCGTCGGGGTCAGGCGGCACGAAGATGGAATCGGACTCTGGAGATGGCTTGATAGACGGCTTGAGGAGGCGTTGTAGAGAGACACCGGTTGGTATTGCTTGCCGAGTGGAGCCTATTCGAGCCAGGGCATCAGCTGGCTCGTTGTCGGCTCGCGGTACGTGGAGGAACTCGCATCCCTCGAAATACCCACTGATCTGCTGAACGAGGAAGCGGTAGCTTGCCATATTTGCGTCCTTGGCATCCCAGTCGCCGGATGATTGCTGGACCACCAAGTCCGAGTCGCCATAACATAGGATCCGGCGAATGCCGAGTTCTTTGGCAAGCCGGAGCCCGTGTATGAGCGCCTCGTACTCGGCCACGTTGTTGGAGGCGGCAAAGTGAATTTGCAGCGTGTATCTGAGCTTGTCGCCTTTGGGAGAGGTGAGGATGACGCCGGCTCCCAAGCCGGTGCGCATCTTGGACCCATCGAAGTGCATGCGCCAATGAGTGGAGTCGGGAGCTGGCGGTAGGTACTGGGTCTCGGCCCAGTCGACGAGGAAGTCGGCCAATGCTTGGGACTTGATGGCGGTGCGAGGCTGGTAGAAGATCGTGTAGGGGGCCAGCTCGATGGCCCATTTCGCCACCCGGCCGGATGCATCCCGGCTGCCTATGATCTCGGCCAGCGGGGCGGTGCATACAACCGTGATGGGATGCTCTTGGAAGTAGGGCTTCAGCTTCTTGGCGGCGAAGTACACGCCGTAGCACATCTTCTGGTAGTGCGGGTAGTTCTGCTTCGAGGTAGACAGCACCTCGCTCAAATAGTACACCGGCCTCTGGACCGGCTGGGCTCGGCCCTCTTCTGGGCGTTGGACTACGATGACGGTGCTGACCACCCGGCTGGTTGCGGCAATGTAGAGGAGCATGGGCTCTTTCTCAGTCGGCGCCGCCAGGACAGGCGGCGTGGCCAGCATCTTCTTCAGCTCGTGAAAAGCTTGGTCGGCTTGGTCATTCCACTCGAAGTGGTTGGTCTTCTTCATGAGGCGGTAGAGGGGAAGAGCTTTCTCTCCGAGCCGGCTGATGAAGCGGTTCAGGGAGGCCAAGCATCCGGTAAACTTCTGGACGTCTCGAAGTTTGGTGGGAATCGCCATTCTCTCAATGGCCTTGATCTTTACTGGGTTGCATTCGATGCCGCGTTCGGAGACCAGGAAGCCTAGGAGCTGGCCGGCTGGCACTCCGAACACGCATTTCTCGGGGTTGAGCTTGATTTGGAACCGGCGTAGGTTCTCAAATGTTTCCTTGAGGTCTTCCAGCAAGGTGCCGCGCTTCTCCGTCTTCACCACAATGTCGTCTACGTAGACGTGGGCATTTCTGCCGAGCTGCTTGAGGAGGCACTTCTGCATGCAACGCTGAAAAGTGGCACCGGCATTTCTCAAGCCGAATGTCATAGTCAGGTAGCAGAAGGCTCAGAATGGCGTGATGAAGGCGGTCTTCAGGCGGTCTGCCGGATCTAACTTTATCTGGTGGTATCCTGAGTAAGCATCCAAGAAACTCAACAGCTCGCATCCGGCCGTGGAGTCTATCACTTGGTCAATCCTTGGCAGGGCAAAGGGATCTTTGGGGCAGGCCTTGTTGAGGCTCGTGTAGTCTATGCACATGCGCCACTTGTTGTTCTTCTTTAGCACGAGGACCGGGTTGGCGAGCCACTTTGGAAAGAAAACTTCCATAATGAAGCCGGCTGTCAGAAGCCGGGCTATCTCCTCTCCCACAATCCTTCTCTTCTCCTCCGACAGTCGGCGGAGGGGTTGTTTGACTGGTTTTGCGTCTTCTCGGACGTGTAGTTTGTGCTCGGCGAATTCCTTCGGAACACCCGGCATGTCCTTGGGGGACCATGCAAAGATGTCCCGATTCTCACGGAGGAAATCGGCGAGCTCGCCTTCCTATTTGCTGTTCAGGTTTGCCCCAATGATGGCAAACCTCTCTGGGTGCTCGGGGTCAAGAGGTATCTTCTTCGTCTCCTTGGCCGGCTGGAAAGATCCTTGAGCATCATGCTCCTGGGGATCGGGGGACAAGGCCGACTGTTTGCCGGTCATGGCCACGACTCGGTCCAACATCTTCTTTTCTTCGGCAATCACAAGGGACTCAGCCAGCCGGCTGCTGGCTGCTGCGCACTCGGAGGACTTCTTGTAATCGCCGGCTATGGTGATGATGCCCTTGGTGCTTGGCATCTTCATCTTGAGGTATGCGTAGTGGGGAACTGCCATGAACCTGGCCAAGGCAGGTCAGCCAAGCAATGCATGGTAGGGGATCTCCAGGTCCACCACTTCAAACTAGATCGCTTCCCAGCGGAAATGCTCCTTGTCCCCAAAAAGTACATCAGTCTTGATCTTGCCAATGGGGGCGCAGGACAGGCTGGGTACGATGCCATGGAACACAGTCCGAGTAGGCATGAGTTGCTTCGTCTTGACATTCAGCTTCTCCAGGGTGTCATGGTACAGGATGTTGATGCTGCTCCCGCCGTCTATCAGCACGCGGGAGAAACAGGCGGCGCGTCTATCCATTGCAAGGGTGGCATCCAAAACCAACGCATAAGAGCCGGGAGACGGCATCACCTCTGGGTGGTCGGCCCGGCTCCAGTTGATAGGTTTTTCTGACCAGTGCATGTGCTCGGCGGGGTTGGCAGCGACAACGCTGACTTCTTGGTGCTCTCGGTGTTTGCTGCGCCGGTCTTCGGGCTGGCTTGTAAATATGACATAGGCGGCATGCTCTTCGGGGAACTCATCGTGCACGGCACCGACTGCGGGCCGAGCGGCCGACGGCTGCGGAGCCGGAGGCGGTGGATCGCCAGGCGGAGGCGGCGCAAGCCCTTCGCCTTTGGAGATTCGGGTGAGCCAGTGGCACTTCCGGGTCGTGTGGTTGGACGGCTTTGCGCCGCTGTGGAACTTGCATGGGGCATCGAGAGTCTGCTCGTAGGAGAAGGCCGGCTGCCAAGCCGGCTTGCCGCCCCTCTGCTTCTTGGGTGCGGGCTGTGCTTCGGGCTGCTCGTCTTCGATTGTGGCCACCTGCCGACTGGTGGAGGGCGGCACAGGGCCCTTGCGCTTGTGGTCGTTCTGGTGTGGGCGTCGACTGGAGTCCCCAGCCGGCGTCTTGGGCGCCGGGTTGAGTACCTTCCCGGACGCGTCTATCCGGAGTTCGGTCTTCATTAAGGAGTCGGCGGTGGCGTACTTGTCCGCTATGACCAGAAGCTCGTCGAGGGTAGTCGGCTCGTCACAGAGGAGCTTGTGCTTGAGGAGGGTGCCTTCTCGGCACCCGGCAGTGAAGTATTCTATGGCTTGCACCTCGTGCACCCCTTTGCAAGAGTTGCGGAGCTCGGCCCAACGCGTGAGGTAGTCGCGAGTGGACTCGGCGGGGCCTTGTACGCACAAGGAGAGCTGTCTGAGCTGGGGAGCCTTCTTGTAGGTGCTGGTGAAGTTGCGGATGAAAGCTTCTGTGAAGTCTAGCCAGCTATTGATGTTGTATGGCTTGAGGCTGTTGAGCCAGGTCCGCGCCGTGCCCTGCAGCATGAGGGGCACGTACTTCACGGCAATGCGCCTGTTGCTTTTGGCTATGCTAACCGCCGTGGAGTAGTCGATCAACCAATCCTCCGGCTTCACGGAGCCGTTGTACTTGGGCGTCTCTCTTGGGAGCGAGAACCCTTTGGGGAAAGGCTCGTCGCGGATGCCGGGGCCGAAACAAGGTGGGCCGACATCGTCTTCTTCTTCCAGCGCCAGGGATCGCGCCAGGCGGTCGATCCGATGGCGGGCGTCATTCTCGCCGACTCCTTCGCGGTGACCTAGCCGGCCGCTGAGAGTCGGATGCGCAACAGGCGGTGGGGTGGGGTATCTCTCTCCACGGGGCCGAGGCGGAGGCGGGTTGCCCCGCCACTCCACGGCCTGGTAGTGGCCTTCTGCGTCTCGCTCGATGGAGATTCGGGTTCGGCTTCGGCTGGCAGCCGACTCTTTCTCGCGCCGCGCGCGGGTTTTACCCGTAGTCGCCGTCCGGGAAGTTGCGCCGTGATCTCGGCGCGGGGGAGGGATTTCCATGCGGGCGTCGGCTTCGTGCCGCTGCGCGGCTGCATCGACTAGCTGTTGGATGCGTCGGGTCATTTGGGGAAGTTCTTCGGCCCACAGTCCATCTAGCTCGTCTACGGCCGCCTGGGCGGCGCGCAGGTTCTCGAGCGGAGTGGCGTAGACTGGGCGGTCGACTCCTAGCATATCGCGACGACAGCACCGCGCTGTCTGACAACGCCGGCCCGGCTGGGCCCGCTTGGGGGCGGCGTGCCAAAGGCGGCGCGGTCGGCCTCGGGTCGATGGGCCTCAGCGAGGCGTCTCATGGAAACCAACTTCCGGCCCTCCGCGAGGAGGGCGAGGCGGCGAGCCTCCAGTGCTTCAGCGTCGGCATCGGCTGGGAGGGTGATGGACAAGTCGTGGACCGCCGTGTGTGGGACGTCGTGGGCGCTCTCGTCAGAAGCGCCGCCGTGGCTGATGACCATCACCTCGGTTGTGGCAGCGTCGCAGCCATCGGCCCGGGGAAGCGGGTCATTGTAGATCGCGACGTCAGTGGGAAAAGTGTCGAGTGAAGCCGTGTCAGAGTCCACAGGCATCAGATCGGTCGAGCCAACCGACTCCAAGTCCACAGCAGGCTCGTCGGAGACGTGGAGCTGGCCGAGGAGGTTGACGAGGTGGTCGGTGCCCGCGTCGGAGGCGAGCTCATCGGAGATGAGGGTCTTGTCAAGGAGATCGGCGAGGCCGCTCGCCGCACAGACGTTGGTGACGCTTTGCAGCGCGTCATGGCAAGCGCCATCGGGCGTGCCAGGCTGGCTATGCTCACGGGGGAGGAAGAGGGTTCCCGTCCAGAACAGATCTCCGGACGACAGTGCACCTGGCCCCACGGTGGGCGCCAAATGTCGGGTGGTAGGTGCGACATATGCCAACCGGTGGCTTATCATTGTGGGAACCAGTAAGACGTCGCCGGTGCCTGGAAACGGGATGAGGCGAAGACATGCACGCCGGCGAATCTTACCCAGCTTCGGGGCTCTCCGTGGAGATAACACCCCTACTGCTGCTCTGCGGGGTCTCCGCATGATCACTAGATGAACAAGTAGCTACACGATGCTCCTTGAGATGTTTGGCGAGAGGAGGAAGAAGGGCAAGGCTCGCTCTCTTCTCCTCCCTATGTGGTGTCTAAAACTAGCAGGGATCAACCCTTTGCATGGGTGTCCCGGGGGGTTTATATAGGCCTACCCCCCGGGGGTACAATGGTAATCCGGCTGGGCGTGGGGCCTAGCCGTCTGTGTCTACACTCGCCGGCTTCTGTGCCGACTGCTGGGGCCCGCCGGCTGGTGGGTCCCGCCGGCTGCCGGCTCCTTGGTTGACAGGGAGGTCCCACTGTCCAGGGCCTTGTCGGGGGCTGGTTACTATTGCTCAATCTTGGTGACGAGGGCTTCGCCGAGGTGGGGGTGGCTACAGTGCCGCCGCCCGGCGGGCGATCACTATAGCCTCACTGCGTCTTGTCATCTTAATGGGGCATCTCCTTCGAGGTAGGTGGCAAGCCGGCTATGGGGAGCCGGCTCTATCTTGGGCCGACTGGGGGAGGCCTGGCTGCCTTCGGGTGTCTCTCTGCTCGAAGGGGCCCACCGCCCATGCGCCGCCCTGGCAGCCCGTCGTGGATGACATTAGGGTCAACATGGCAATAGTGCCGCGCCGGACGGGTCATGGCCACCCGTACGGCGCACTGTGCCAGGCGTGCTCCTGGATTCGGGGGTGGCAGGCTTCACTGTAGCCATGCCCCGTCACATCGCCGTTATGCGGATGCAGACTTCGAGGGTACGATCTTGACCGCTTTGTGGGAGCCGGCTTCTTGGAGTCGGCCTTCTTGCGCCGGCTTCTCGGAGCCGGCCCTCCCGTGGCTTTCTACATGAGGGCTGAAGTCGGGCCGCCTTCCGATAGCCGGCCTAGGAGACAGCCGGCGAGGGGAAGGTGGCCCCGTGTCTTGGATTCTTGAGAGCCGGATCGGCTCGTAATTTTTTCAGAAGGGCCAGGGGGAGCCGGCTAGGCTACCCATGGTTATTTACTCCGACACTCATCATGGGCCCAGTCATCTTGGTCCGTTAACAAGCCTAAATGTAAACTGGCCCACTAGTAGATTCGGGCCGTTAATTGGCCGAGTAAACTCAATGGGCTTTTAGGAGGCTGAAAAGTAGGTTGGGCCTGAAACGTGCCGAACAGCTCACGGGCCGGCAGCAGGCCGAAATAAACCCCGGCCCATGATTATGCTAATCACATCACGGGCTGTTAACAGGCCAAAATTGTCTCGGTCATTGTTTGGCCCAATTAGATTATCGGCTGTGAGCAGGCCGGATGCAAACTGGGTCGTAGTTAGGCCCAACTATATGACGGGCTTTTAACAGGCCGAAATAAAAAATTTAAGGCAACGGCCGAAATAAATATAGGGCCAGAATGTTAAATGGGCCTTTAACAGGCCAAAACTAATATCAGGCTGAATTACTAAATGGGACTTTAGCAAGTGGGCCCAAAAACATAGCGTCCAGTTGACGGGCCGAATCTGATATGGGCCATAATTTAGCCCAAAGCCTCTTAAAGGGCCGGATTTGATCTGGGCCGTAATTTGTCCCAGAACACGGTAGGCATTTAACGGGCCGGATCTCATATGGGCCTTTATTAGGCCCGGAACATGGCAGGCTGTTAATGGACCGGATCAAATACGGGCTGGCATTTGGCCCAAAACATGACAGCATGTTAACGGGTCGGCCCACTAGTGTCCTCAAAATCTTGTGGACCTTTAGCTAGGCCGGCCCATTATGGTCGGCGAAATCTCGTGGGCCTTTAGCTGGGCCGGCCCATTATGGTTTGCAAAATCTTGTGGGCCTTTAGTTGGGCTGGCCCATTTAATCTTTATGGGCCACTTTTGGGCCGGTCCATGTGTCAGCATATCATAGGCGCATCTCGCCCATTGGATGAGTGACATGTGTGCCAACGCAGAGCTGACACGTGGTTCTGTCGGCCAATGAGAATTTTACACGTGGAAAACCGGCATTAGTCGTGGCTGTTGGCGGGTTATCGGATCCAAAAACAGGACCCGGTAGCTTAACGGCGACCCGTTATGGTGGATGCCACGTGTCGGTCACCCTTGACGAAAGCACTTCTATGACGTGTGATTTATCGTCGTGGAACTGGACACTTCCGTGATTATAATTTTGGTAATGTCATGGAACACTTCTACGACAGCACAAGTATGACTATCATGATTCTGTCATAAAATCGTCATGGATGTACATGCATGACAGAAAACGTGACCTACTGTGACAAACACGAATCATCACGGAAGTGTATTTTTTGTAGTGAATTCCTTCGTAGGCGAGTTGGTCGGTAAGGAGTTGGATGAGATTCATCATGTAATCGAGTTAGTTTTGTTAGGGCTTGATCCCTAGTATCCATTATGTTCTAAGATGATGTTGCTATGACTTTGCCATGCTTAATGCTTGTCACTTTGGGCCCGGATGCCATGATTTCAGATCTGAACCGTTTATGTTATCACCATATTATCCATGTTCTAGATCCAATCTTGCAAGTTATAGTCACCTACTACGTGTTATGAACCGGCAACCCCGGACTGACAATAGTCGGGACCACTCCCGATGATGATCGTAGTTTGAGGAATTCATGTATTCACCGTGTGTGAAAGCTTTGTTCCGGTTCTCTATTAAAAGGAGGCCTTAATATCCCTTAGTTTCCAATAGGACCCCGCTGCCACGGGAGGGTAGGACAAAAGATGTCATGCAAGTTCTTTCCATAAGCACGGATGACTATTTACGGAATACATGCCTACATTATGTTAATGAACTAGAGCTAGTGACATATCGCCCTAGGTTATAACTGTTTCATGATGAATATCATCCAACAATTCACTGATCCAATGCCTACGAATTTATCCTATATTGTTTTTGCTATGTTACTACTGCTACCATCACTGTTACAGTTGCTACAAAACTATTGCTATCACTGTTACCGTTACTGTTACTGTTGCTACTATTATCAAAACTATCATACTACTTTGCTACTAATCACTTTGCTGCAGATAATTAATCTCCAGGTGTGGTTGAATTGACAACTCAGCTGCAAATACCTTCAAATATTTTTTGGATCCCCTTGTGTCGAATCTATAAATTTGGGTTGAATACTCCAGCCTCGAAAATTGTTGCGATCCCCTATACTTGTGGGTTATCAATTACTTGCAACATGATTTCTCCCGTGACCTCAAGAACAAAAGTAACTACTCACAAATGATAATCATGCTCAAGATCGGAGGGGTATTATATACTATATTGGATCTAAACATATAATCTTCCACCAAATAAATGTAATCAACACTACTAGTCACCCACAAGCACCAATCTATAGTTCCGGTAACAAGATTTAACACATGAGATGAATTAGGTTTTGAGATGATATGGTGTTGTTGAAGATGTTGATCCAGATTGCCCTCCCCAAGATGGGAGGGTTGTTGGTGATGATGAGGATGATGATTTCCCCCTCCTGGAGGGAAGTTCCCCTGGCGGAATCGCTCCGCCGTAGGCAAAAGTGCTTCTGCCCAAGTTCTGCCTCGAGACGACGGTGCTCCGTCCCGAAAGTTATCTCCTAGTTTTTTCTAGGACAAAATGACTTATATACCAAAAGATGGGCACCGGAGGTGGGCCTGAGTGAGCACAACCCACCAGGGCATGCCTGGGCTCCCTGGCGCGCCCAGGTGAGTTATGCCCACCTGGTGGGCCCCCTATGGTACTTATTTGCTCCAATATTCTTCATATATTTCATAAAAAATCTCCGTGAAGTTTTAGCTTGTTTGGAGTTGTGCAGAATAGGTAGCCTGACGAAGCTTTTCCAAGTCCAGATTTCCAGCTGCCAGAACCCTCTTTGTGTATACCTTGCATATTATGAGAGAACCGACATTAGAATTACTCCAAAAAGCATTATTTTGGATAAAAACATCATAAATAACAGTAGGAAAACATGATGCAAAATGGACATATCAACTCCCCCAAGCTTAGACCTTGCTTGTCCTCAAGCGGAAACCGAAATCGAAAAACATGTCCACATGCTTAGAGAGAGAGAGAGAGGTGTCGATAAAAGAAAATACAGACATAGAAGCATCATGCTGATTATTATAACAGCAACAAACTTAAACACAAGACTCTTATCATAGACTTCTCATGAACAAGTGACAAATGATCACATTATTGAAGTATAAAGAAAAAACAAAAACTCTGTAGAAACTAGAAACTATGTTCTCAATCAACTTTGCAATTACAATTCATCATCTTTTCAGTAAGGGTCACGTATCGGAGCCTTTAGGAAAGTCCAGATACTCAACCATCATATAGTCTTCCATGATTGCCGATACGTCTCCAACTTATCTACTTTTCCAAACACTTTTGCCCTTGTTTTGGAATCTAACTTGCATGATTTGAATGGAACTGACCCAGACTGACGTTGTTTTCAGCAGAATTGCCATGGTGTTATTTTTGTGCAAAAATAAATGTTCTCGGAATGACCTGAAAATCAACGGAGAATATTTTTGGAATATATAAAAAATACTGGCGAAAGAATCAACGCCAGGGGCCCACACCCTGTCCACGAGGGTGGGGGCGCGCCTACCCCCTAGGCGCGCCCCCCTGACTCGTGGGCCCCCTAGTGCTCCACCGACCTCAACTCCAACTCTATATATTCACGTTCGGGGAGAAAAAATGAGGGGGAAGGATTCATCGTGTTTTACGATACGGAGCCGCCGCCAAGCCCTGATCTCTCTTGGGAGGGCTGATCTGGAGTCTGTTCGGGGCTCCGGAGAGGGGAATCTATCGCCATCATCATCATCAACCTTCCTCCATCACCAATTTCATGATGCTCACCGCCGTGCGTGAGTAATTCCATTGTAGGCTTGCAGGACGGTGATGGGTTGGATGAGATTTATCATGGAATCGAGTTAGTTTTGTTACGGTTTGATCCCTAGTATCCATTATGTTCTGAGATTGATGTTTCTATGACTTTGCTATGCTTAATGCTTGTCACTAGGGCCCGAGTGCCATGATTTCAGATCTGAACCTATTATGTTTCCATCAATATATGTGAGTTCTGGATCCTACTTTGCAAGTCAATGGTGACCTACTATGTGTTATGATCCGATAACCCCGAAGTGACAATAATCGGGATCACTCCCGGTGATGACCGTAGTTTGAGGAATTCATGTATTCACTAAGTGTTAATGCTTTGTTCCGGTACTCTATTAAAAGGAGGCCGTAATATCCCTTAGTTTCCAATAGGACTCCGCTGCCACGGGAGGGTAGGACAAAAGATGTCATGCAAGTTCTTTTCCATAAGCACGTATGACTATATTCGGAATACATGCCTACATTACATTGATGAACTGGAGCTAGTTCTGTGTCACCCTATGTTATAGTTTTTGTATGATGAATCGCATCCGACATAATTATCCATCACGGATCCATTGCCTACAAGCTTTTCACATATTGATTTTTGCTTATTTACTTTTTCGTTGCTACTGTGACAATCATTACAAAACCAATATTGTTACCTTTGCCACCGTTACCGCTACTATCATATTACTTTGTTACTAAATACCTTGATGCAGATATTAAGTCTTTCAGGTGCGGTTGAATTGACAACTCAACTGTTAATACTTGAGAATATTCTTTGGCTCCCCTTATGTCGAATCAATAAATTTGGGTTGAATACTCTACCCTCGAAAACTGTTGCGATCCCCTATACTTGTGGGTTATCAAGACTATTTTATGGCGCCATTGCCGGGGAGCATAGATCTATTATTTGAGTCACTTGGAATTTATATCTGTTGATCACTATGAAGAACTTGAAAGATAAAAGAACCAAGATTTTTCTCTCAACTACGAGGGGAGGTAAGGAACTGCTATCTAGCTCTACACTTGATTCACCTTCTGTTTTGAGTAAACTTGTGACACCTACACCTGCTATTCACTCTGATATGTCGCATGTTATTGATGATGCCACTTCTGCTTTGCATGATACTTATGATGAAACTACTGCTATGCTTGACAATATTGTGCCACTAGGTGAATTTCTTGATGAACAACTTGCTAGGGTTAGAGAGAATGAAATTATTGAAACTGATAATATTGATGAAAGTGATGATGAAGATTATCCCCCTAGATATGAATTGCCTGTTGTGCCTAAGGGTTATGTTATGGATGAAGAAACTGCTAGAGACTTTTTAGCTTGCAATGATAGATATGATCTTAAGAAATTATTAGTTAAGCTGAAAGAAAAATCCTTAAATCCTAGGATGAAATATTACCCTGCTTTTGCTATTTCACCTATCTGTATTTCCATAAGGATTATGATTTCTCTGTCGACCCTGAGTTAATTGCTTTGGTTGAATCTGATCCTTTCTATGGCTATGAATCTGAAACTGTTGTGGCACATCTTACTAAATTAAATGATATAGCCACCATGTTCACTAATGATGAGAAAACTTGCTATTACTTTATTCTTAAGTTGTCTCCGTTCTCATTAAAGGGTGATGCTCAAACATGGTTTAACTATCTTGATCCTGGTTGTGCGCGTAGTCCCCATGATATGATTTATTACTTCTCTGCTAAATATTTCCCCGCTCATAAGAAACAAGCTGCCTTAAGGGAAATATATAATTTTGTGCAAATTGAAGAAGAGAGTCTCCCATAAGCTTGGGGGAGGCTTCTCCAATTACTTAATGCTTTTCCTGATCATCCTCTCAAGAAAAATGAAATACTTGATATCTTTTATAATGGACTAACTGATGCTTCCAGAGACCACCTGGATAGTTGTGCTGGTTGTGTTTTCAGGGAGAGAATTGTTGATCAAGCTGAATTGCTATTGAATAATATGTTGAGTAATGAAAATGATTGGACACTTCCTGAACCAACTCCTAAGCCAACTCCGAAGAAAAGGGGTATTCTATTTCTCAATCCTGAAGATATGCTAGAGGCAAAGAAATCTATGAAAGAAAAGGGTATTAAAGCTGAAGATGTTAAGAGTTTGCCACCTATTGAAGAAATTGATGGTCTTGATAACCCGACACAGGTAGTAAAGGTAAATTCTCTCTACATTTTTGATGAAGGTGATATTCCTCGTTATAAGTCTGCTACCCAATGCTTAGATGAGTTTGATAATTTTATTGTTAAGCAGGAAAACTTCAATTCTTAAGTTGGTAGACAATTGAAACGTAATGCTTATATGATTGAACACTTGAGTCATTATATGTCTAGAGTTAAAGGTGAACCTAAACTTATTATTAAACATGCTTCTATGGTTACCACTCAAGTAGAACAAGTACTTAAGGTTAGAATGATTTGCTCGATGAATTAAATAATAAGAAAAATGATAATGATGTTAGAGTTATGACTAGAGGGGGTAAAATGACTCAGGAACCTTTGTATCCTAAGGGCCACCCTAAGAGAATTGAGCAAGATTCTCAGAGGACTAATATTGATGCACCTAGTTCTTCTAAGAAGAAGAAAAAGAAAAATGATAGGACTTTACATTCTTTTAGTGAACCTGTTGTAGACACACCTGAGAATCCCAATGATATTTCTATTTCTGATGCTGAAACACAATCTGGTAATGAACATGAACCTAGTGATAATGTTAATGATGATGTTCATGTTGATGCTCAACCTAGCAATGATAATGATGTAGAGATTGAACCTGTTGTTAATCTTGATAACCCACAATCAAAGAATCAATGTTTTGATAAGAGAGACATTGTTGCTTGGAAGCACGGTAAAGAAACAGAACCATGGGTTCAGAAACCCATGCCTTTTCCTCCTAAACCATCCAAGAAAAAGGATGATGAGGATTTTGAGCACATTGCTGAAATGATTAGACCTATCTTTTTACGTATGCGTTTGAATGATATGCTTAAAATGAATCCTTATACTAAGTATATGAAGGATATTGTTACTAATAAAAGAAAGATACCGGAAGCTGAAATTTCCACCATGCTTGCTAACTATAGTTTTAAGGGTGGAATACCAAAGAAACTTGGAGATCCAGGAGTACCAACTATACTATGCTCCATTAAAAGAAACTATGTTAAAACTGCTTTATGTAATCTTGGAGCTGGTGTTAGTGTTATGCCTCTCTCTTTATATCATAGACTTGATTTGAATAAGTTGACACCTACTAAAATATCTTTGCAAATGGTTGATAAATCAACTGCTATACCTGTCGGTATTTGTGAGGGTGGGCATGTTGTGGTTGCAAACGTTACTATTCTAACGGACTTTGTTATTCTTGATATTCCCGAGGACGATAGTATGTCTATTATTCTTGGTAGACCCTTTTCTAATACTGCAGGGGCTGTTATTGATTGCAACAAAGGCAATGTCACTTTTCATGTTAATGGTAATGAGCATACGGTACACTTTCCGAGGAAACAACCTCAAGTCCACAATATCAATTCTATTGGAAACATTTCAACGATTACTATTGGAGGTATTGAATTCCCTCTTCCTATTGTCAAGAAGAAATATGATATTCTTATTGTTGGGGATGTGCATATCCCCGTTGATGTAACCTAGTGTTATTCGAATAATCTCTGGTTTCATGCAATTCGGAAAGAGTTTGTTAACAAGACTTGATCAACCTTGTTAGTGGATTACTTTTGATGAGCATGAGATGGATGAAGTTAGACAGCACAACTCTTTGTACCCCCCTTTTACTTTCTGTTATGTAGATTGAATAAAGTAAAAATAGCATTTTCTGTCTGTTTTCTGAATTTCCCTTGCAATAAAAAATACCCCGAAAATAAAAGTTCTCCAAATGCCCTATAAATTTAGTATGATTTTTTCTAGAAAATTTAAGAATTATTGGCACTGAGAACACACCAGAGGACCTCACCATGTGCCCACGAGGGTGGAGGGCGCGCCCACCCCCCTAGGCGTGCCCCTGCCTTGTGGACCCCACGTGGGTCCCCTCCACTTATTCTTGCACCCACACACTTTGTCTTCCTCGAGAAAAAATCATCCACCAGCTCAAACCCGAGTTCTTGCTCATCTTGATGCCATTTTCGATTTCCTTGCTCAAAGCTCCATTCACAAAAATGCTTTGGGGCATTGTTCTTCAATACGTGACTCTTCCACTTGTCCAACTAGTTTTTTCTAGTGCTTTATTTATTGCAAATTTTTGCTGCTTAGGTGACCCTGTTCTTGAGCTTGCATGTCAAATTTATGTGGTCAAAAGTAGTTTTAATGCATGATATGGCCTCTAGGCACTATTAGGAGTAGTTGCTATCAATTTTGTTGAGTTTGGTTCACTTTTATTTTGAGTTACTAAAAATTTCAGAAATTTTCAGAAAAAGATGAAGAGATTTTTTAGGGGCTCTTCGAGCCGAAGCTCGAAGGATAAGCAAAGTGAAGAGAATAAGAAGCCCAAATATAATCTCCCTCGTACTGCGGAAGTTCGGCCGTGTGAATGGCCTTGTGATGAGTTCTTGAGATAAGCCGGGATTTATGAAGATTTTTATTATTTGGCTGAGAATACAGGCCTCACCAACTTCCTCCATGACCAGCTCAAACAGTATCTCCTACTCACTAATATTTTTGTGCAAAATTTTCATTTCCATGCTAGGAGATCACCACCTTTAGTGGAATTTCATTTATATGATGAGGTTAAGGAGATGTCACTATATGATTTTTGTCGGGTCTGTAAGATACCCTTTGAGGGAAGCATAGAGGAACCACATCGTAATGATGTGGAAGGATTTATTGATATGATTGCTGTAGGGGAAACGAGGAATGTTTCCGATGCAAGAATTACTAGCATACATTTTCCTGTTCTACGTTACTTTGCAATATTTGCTAGTAGACGCTTCATTGGTCGCGGGAACTGTGGAAACCTTAGTGCCCCTGATATTTTTATTTTGCGCCATGCTTTGTTTCGTGATACCACTTTTAGTTTAGGCGCTATTGTTGCTAAACTATTAAATCTGAACCGTACAAAGGGTCCCGTCTTTGGAGGCATCTTTGCTTCGCGCCTTGCTGCACACTTTAACATACCTATTAGGCATTATGAGAAAGAGGAAAAGTTGTTGCCTCCTATTTTTCTAGATTATAAGAGTATGGTAGCACATGATTTTATTGTTAAGAATAAGAAGAAGATTGTTAACTATAGACTGACATTTGATAAAAGTTACTTTGATACTATTACCTTGCATGCTCCCTCTCTGTTCAACATATTTTCAGGCACGTGCCTTATTTCGTCGGAGGCCGTTCATGCATACCTGAGCCTGACATCAGCTCCAGAGCCTGAGCTCAAGCCACCACTTGATCCTCACCGGGAGTCTGTTTATCAGTGGGATCCGGAGGATATCGCCAACTAGTGGCACCCCGAGGACCCTCCTCAATACACTAGAGGGGACAACTTTGATCCATGGGAATAGACCAACTTAGGGCAAAAGCCTAAGCTTGGGGGAGTACGTATTTCTCACCGACATTACATTCATGTTCACACACTCATGCCAGTTGTCGGTGCTCATACTTTTTCATTGTATCATCCATGCTAGTTTAATTTCTTTTTAAGCTTTCTTCTTGTGTGTTTGAAAAACCGTAAGAAAACAAAAAAAAATTAGTTTTAGCTTTTAGCTAGTTTACTTTCCATGCCTGTAGTAGTAGTAATTAAAAGGAAAACACAAAAAGATTTCTCGTTCTTCTTTTTCTTGTTGGGAGCTTTCCCGTGTAAATAGTTTTGTTCCTTCTCTTTTCTTTGGGGGTCGAGAGGAGAAGACCATGATGAAAATGTTGAGTGGCTCTCATATGCATTATTGTTGATCTAACAAAGAGCCCATATTACCTTGTCTTCTCCCTTGAATTGAATGCTTGCAGATTCCAGCTTAGTCCAATGCATGTGCACTATTATTATTATCCACACTATTCGGCTGTGCAAGTGAAAGGCAATAATGATGATATATGATGGACTGATTGAGATGAGAGAAGTTGGTATGAACTCGACCTCTCTTGTTTTTGTAAATATGATTAGTTCATCGTTCCTAATTCATCCTATTATGAATGAAACATGTTTTCAATGACAATTAGAGATTGTAGTTGCTAATGTCATGCTTAATTTGCTAGGAGTTTATAATGGTTTACCTTGCATGCCAACATGCTATTAAAATGGTTGTGATGTGGTATGATAGGGTGGTATCCTCCTTTGAACGATTCGAGTGGCTTGACTTGGCACATGTTCACGCATGTAGTTGAAACAAAATCAACATATCCTCCATGATATATACGTTCATGGTGAATTATATCCTACTCATGCTTGCATTCAGTGTTGATTAATTTAATGCATGTTCATGACTGTTGTCGCTCTCTAGCTGGTCACCTTCCCAGTCTCTTTCTAGCCTTCACTTGTACTAAGCGGGAATACTGCTTCTGCATCCAACTCCATAAATCCAAAAGTTATTCCATATGAGTCCACCATTCCTTCCTATATGTGGTATCTACCTTCCATTCCAAGTAAATTTGTATGTGCCAAACTCTAAACCTTCAAATGAAATTATGTTTTGTATGCTCAAATAGCTCATGTACCAACTAGGGATGTCTGTATCTTCCATGCTAGGTGGGTTATTCTCAAGAGGAGTGGACTCCGCTCCTCACTCACGAGAAGATGGTTGGTCTCTGGGATGCCCAGTCCCATGCTCAAATCAAATCAAAATAATTGCAAACAAAACACCCCCAGGATTGTTATTAATTGGAGGCACCCATTGTTTCGGGCTAGCCATGGATTGATGCTTGTTGGTGGTGGGGAGTATAAACTTTACCATTCTGCTTGGGAACCGCCTATAATGTGTGTAGCATGAAAGATATCGAGATCTCTCGGTTGTTATGTTGACAATGAAAGTAGGGAGATTTACATTTTTTTCCTAACTTTGTCCCGACCTCATCTTTACCCCTAAATAAAAACAGTGCTCAACTTTACCCCTCTTCCGTTAAGTGCGTTTATAGAAATACCCTTCCGTACATTTTCCGTCCAGTCAAAGGCCTTTGACCATTAAGTGCGCGTGTAGAAAAATCTAACGGTCAAAGGCCTTTGACTGGACGGAAAATGTACGGAAGGGCATTTCTATAAGCGTGCCTAATGGAAGAGGGGCAAAGTTGAGCACTATTTTTATTTAGGGGTAAAGATGAGTTCGGGACAAAGTTAGGGAGAAAATGGAATTGGCCCATGAAAGTATACCGCTCAAAATATTATTCATATCTATTTCAAAATCGAGCTCTGGCACCTCTACGAATCCTTGCTTCCCTCTGCGAAGGCCCTATCTATTTAGTTTTATGTTGAGTCATCATCCTCTTATTAAAAGCGCCAGTTGGAGAGCACCGCTGTCATTTGCATGTATTATTGTTAGTTTACATTGAGTATGATTGTGACTGAATCTCTTTTACCATGAATTACAATTTCCAGTCAGCCCTTGATCTTTAGAGGTGCTCTGCATTTATGTTTTGCGGTCTCAGAAAGGGCTAGCGAGATACCATCTTGTTATATCATATTATGATTGTTTTGAGAAAGTGTTGTAATCCGAGATTTATTATTATTGCTCGCTAGTATATTATGACATTGATATGAGTAAACATGAGACCTAAATGTTATTGTGAATATGGTTAGTTCATAAACTTTGCTGAAAACTTGAATGCTGGCTTTACATATTTACAACAACAAGAGCAAACAAAGTTTGTAAAAGTTTTTCTTTATCACTTTCAGATTGTCAACTGAATTGCTTGAGGACAAGCAAAGCTTTAAGCTTGGGGGACTCGATACGTCTCCAACTTATCTACTTTTCCAAACACGATTTCCCTTGTTTTGGACTCTAACTTGCATGATTTGAATGGAACTAACCCGGACTGACGTTGTTTTCAGAAGAATTGCCACGGTGTTATTTTTGTGCAGAAATAGAAGTTCTCAGAATGACCTAAAAATCAACGGAGAATATTTTGGGAATATATAAAAAATACTGTCAAAAGAATCAAGGCCAGGGGACCACACCCTGTCCACAAGGGTGGGGGCGCGCCTACCCCCACCCCCCCACCCCCCGGGCGCGCCCCCTGCCTCGTGGGCCCCCTAGTGCTCCACCGACCTCAACTCCAACTCTATATATTCACGTTCGGGGAGAAAAAATCGGGGAGAAGGATTCATCGCGTTTTATGATACGGAGCCGCCGCCAAGCCCTAATCTCTCTTGGGAGGGCTGATCTGGAGTCCGTTCGGGGCTTCGGAGAGTGGAATCCGTCGCCATCGTCATCATCAACCTTCCTACATCACCAATTTCATGATGCTCATCACCGTGCGTGAGTAATTGCATCGTAAGCTTGCTGGACGGTGATGGGTTGGATGAGATCTATCATGTAATCGAGTTAGTTTTGTTAGGGTTTGATCCTAGTATCCATTATGATCTGAGATTGATGTTGCTATGACTTTGCTCTGCTTAATGGTTGTCACTAGGGCCCGAGTGCCATGATTTCAGATCTGAACCTATTATGTTTCCATGAATATATGTGAGTTTTGGATCCTATTTTCCAAGTCAATAGTCACCTTCTATGTGTTATGATCCGGTAACCCCGAAGTGACAATAATCGGGATCAGTCCCTGTGATGATCGTAGTTTGAGGAGTTCATGTATTCACTAATTGTTAATGCTTTGGTCCGGTACTCTATTAAAAGGAGGCCTTAATATCCCTTAGTTTCCAATAGGACCCCGCTGCCACGGGAGGATAGGACAAAAGATGTCATGCAAGTTCTTTTCCATAAGCATGTATGACTATATTCGGAATACGTGCCTACATTACATTGATGAACTGGAGCTAGTTCTGTGTCACCCTATGTTATAGCTATTGCATGAGGAATCACATCCGACATATTTATTCATCATTGATCCATTGCCTACGAGCTTTTCACATATAGATCTTTGCTTATTTACTTTTCCATTGCTACCGTAACAATCACTACAAAACCAATATTGTTACTTTTGCCACCGTTACCGCTACTATCATATTACTTTGCTACTAAATACCTTGCTGCAGATATTAAGTCTTTCAGGTGTGGTTGAATTGACAACTCAACTGTTAATACTTTAGAATATTCTTTGGCTCCCTTTGTGTCGAATCAATAAATTTGGGTTGAATACTCTACCCTCAAAAACTATTGCGATCCCTTTACTTGTGGGTTATCAATTGCTAACACTCACCACGTACACATGAGCAAAACGTTTCAACTGGACACATAGATAGATAGGGGCTTGTAGTTTCGCCCCCCAACGTATTCACCTCAAGGGTGATGTCAACAATAATAACTCATGATACCTATATTCAACTGGACATATGTGCCTAGATCTTTCCTCACCACATGATTCTTGCCAAAGGAGAAAAATAAAAAGGAATAGAGATAAAACTTTTGACTCTTTGCATAAAAGTAAATACATAAAAGTAAAAGATAGGCCCTTCGCAGAGGGAAGCAGAGGTTGCCATGCGCTTATTTGTTTGTATGCTCAACCCCTTAGTGCAAAAGAACGTCATGTTGTATTTCCCCTTGTGATAGCAACCTTTATTATGTAGTCTGTCACTTTTATTCTTCACCATCACAAGTTCGTACAACGCTCAATTTTCTCTTACACTAAATGATCTCACACTTTTAGAAGCAATTTTTATTGCCTTTTGGCACTAATCACAACTTACTTGAGGGATCTTGATCAATCCCTAGGTAGGTATGGTGGACTCTTGAAAATAAGATTTGGATTTAAGGGTTTTTGGATGCACAAGTAGTATCTCTACTTAGTGCGGAATTTTTGGCTAGCAAAGACAGGGGGAAAGCACCACATGTTAAAGGATCCATGAAAATATGACTTCTATGTGAATATAGACAAACATGAACCATTAGGTTGTCTTCCTTGTCCAACCTCAACAATTTTGGCATATAATACTTTGATGATGCCTCACAATCAGAAAATATTTCTAGGATACTATATTTATATGTGAATCTTCTCTTCCCTTATTAATTCTTTCATGATTTGCATAATTGAGTAATTCTATGTTTGTCAGTCTCTAACAAAATTTTCTACTTATACTTTTCCTTATGTGGTGTCATCACCTAGCATAAGATTAGCATATGATCTTTTTCATTTATTTCCTCTCTTTTAATTGCAACATGAAAGTAAAGAAAGCAAAAACTCAAACAAACTTTATTATATATCTCGCACATGATTACAAGGATAGATCACTAAGCAAACTCTCAAAAAGAAAGGATTGCACTAAACTTTTATTCATCTAAAGAAAAAGATCGAACTAAAATAATTAAAGGAAAAAGATAGTGGGGATGATACGATACCGGGGCACCTCCCCCAAGCTTGGCGGAAGCCAAGGGGAGTGCCCATACCCGATACTCAATTCTCTTTTGGTGATGAAGAAGAAGGTGGTGGTGATGGAGCGATCCTGTCCTTAAGGATCAAGAGATTCTCCAATCGACGGATGATGCCTCGGACGTGGATGATGTGATCTTGATGTAGAATATTTTCACGGGTGAGATACTTATTTTGCACATGAACCGTTTCAATGATGCGAAAGGCTTCGATCTCAGTAGGAGTAAGATGAGCATAGTAAGGTTTAAGGATATCTTCTTCTTCCTCCTCGGCTAACAGTGCTTGCTCGCACACCAGGGGTTGATCTATGGTAGCCTCCTTGCTCTCGTCTCCCTTGACGGCTTCTGCGGGATCTTCTCTCTTCAGTTTGATCTTCATCAACCAAGCATCCTCTTCCATGTTATTGGAGGAAGAAGACGGCATGATGCCTGGCTCAACAGATCTGACTAAAATTAGCAAGAAAAGAGAACAAAAGATTTCTCCGTGATACGGTGATCAATAGGTTCGGGGCGTATATAAAGATTTTTTATCTTGGGAAACAAGCAAACTGTAGAAAAATGAGTCCAGAAGGTACCCCAGGTGGGCACAACCCAAGCCAGGCGCGCCCTAGTGTCTTATGCCCACCAGGGTACGCTTCCTGGAAGTTTCTTATTTTCCTAATTTTTTAAATATTCCAAAACTGACAAAAAATATTTTTGCGGATTTTTCGGAGTCCGTTTACTTACTCTATCACGTACCTCCTTATTTTCACGATTTTGGAGTATTCCAGAAGGACTCTTTTATGTGTTCTTCTGGTGTCAAAGTTTGGATAATATTACTTTCAACATTAATGGGCGTACCTGAGATATAATGTTTTATTCGTTGCCCATTAACAACCTTTGGGTTAGTACCTTCGGCATTATTTATTTTGATAGCTCCAGGCCGATAAACCTCCGCGATAACATAGGGCCCTTCCCATTTTGATAGGAGTTTTCCTGCAAAGAATCTGAAACAAGAGTTGTACAAAATAAAATATTCTCCTACTTTAAACTCACGCTTTTGTATTCTTTTATCATGCCATCTTTTAATCTTTTCTTTAAACAACTTAGCTTTTTCATAAGCTTGGGTTCTCCATTCATCTAAAGAGCTAATATCAAATAACCTCTTTTCACTAGCAAGTTTGAAATCATAGTTGAGTTCTTTGATTGCCCAATATGCTTTATGTTCTAACTCGAGAGGCAAATGACAAGCTTTTCCATAAACCATTTTATAAGGACACATACCCATAGGATTTTTGTATGCTATTCTATAAGCCCAAAGTGCATCATCTAATTTCTTATACCAATTCTTCCTGGACCTATTGACAGTCTTTTGCAAAATTAACTTTATTTCTCTATTGCTAAGTTCAACTTGACCACTAGACTAGGGATGATAATGTGATGCAATTCTATGGTTAACATCATACTTGGCAAGCATTTTACGGAAAGCACCATGAATAAAGTGTGAACCACCATCAGTCATTAAGTATCTAGGGTCTCCAAACCTTGGGAAAATAACTTCCTTAAGATTTTTAATAGAGGTGTTGTGATCAGCACTACTGGTTGGAATTGCTTCTACCCACTTAGTAACATAATCAACAGCAACCAGAATATGTGTATACCCATTAGAGGAAGGAAAAGGTCCCATGTAATCAAATCCCCAAGCATCAAATGCTTCAACATCAAGTGAATAATTCATAGGAATTTCTTGACGCTTACCGATATTACCTATTCTTGGACATTCATCACAAGATAAGACGAGCTTACAGGCATCCTTGAAGAGAATAGGCCAATAAAATCCAGATTGCAATACCTTGTGAGAAGTTCTATCTCCAGCATGATGCCCTCCATAAGCTTCGGAGTGACATTTCAGTAGGATTTGTCCCTCTTCATGCTCAGGTACACAACATCTAATAATACCATCTACTCCTTCTTTATAAAGATGTGGGTCATCCCAAAAGTAATGTCTTAAATCATAAAAGAATTTTTTCTTTTGTTGGTATGTAAATCTAGGTGGTAAATATTTAGCAACAATGTAATTAGCATAGTCAGCATACCAAGGAGTGTTATGAGCAACATTTATTGCAGCTAACTGCTCATCAGGAAAACTATCATCAATAGGTAGTGGGTCATCAAGCACATTTTCAAGCCTAGACAAGTTATCATCTACGGGGTTCTCAGCTCCTTTTCTATCAGTGACATGTAAATCGAATTCTTGTAGCAAGAGAACCCATCGAATAAGTCTAGGTTTAGCATCTTTCTTTTCCATACAATATTTAATAGCAGCATGATCGGTGTGAACAATTACTTTTGAATCAACAATATAAGATCTAAATTTATCACAAGCAAAAACCACTGCTAAGAATTCTTTTTCAGTAGTAGCATAGTTTTGTTGAGCATTGTCTATAGTTTTACTAGCATAATGAATAATATTCAGTTCCTTATCAACTCTTTGTCCTAGAGCAGCACCAACAACATAATCACTAGCATCACACATAATTTCAAAAGGCAAGTTCCAATCAGGTGGTTGAACAATAGGTGCACAAATTAAGGCTTTCTTGAGTGTTTCAAAGGCTTCTAAACAATCATCATCAAAAACAAAAGGAATATCCTTTTGCAAAAGATTCGTAAGAGGCCTAGAGATTTTATAAAAGTCTTTGATAAATGTCCTATAGAAACCATCATGACCTAAGAAACTACGAATACCTTTGATATCTTTAGGACATGGCATTTTCTCAATTGCATCAACCTTAGCTTTGTCCACTTCAATACATCTTTCAGAAATTTTATGGCCCAAGACAATACCTTCATTAACCATAAAGTGGCACTTTTCCCAATTCAAGACAAGATTTGTTTGCTCGCATCTCTGCAAAACTCGGTCAATATTGCTTAAACAATCATCAAAAGACTTCCCATAAATAGAGAAATCATCCATGAAAACCTCAACAATATTTTCAAAAAAGTCGGAGAATATAGTAGTCATACATCTTTGAAAGGTAGCATGTGCATTGCATAAACCGAAAGGCATACGTCTATAAGCATAAGTTCCAAAGGGACAAGTAAAAGTAGTATTTTCTTGATCAAGTTGAGAAACAGGTATTTGTGAAAAACCAGAATATCCATTAAGGAAGCAAAAATGTGTGTTCTTAGATAATCTTTCTAGAATTTGATCAATAAAAGGTGGAGGGTAATGATCTTTTCTAGTTGCTTTGTTTCATTTTCTAAAATCAATTACCATTCTATAGCCTGTAAAAATTCTTTGTGGAATAAATTCATTCTTATCATGAGGAATAACAGTTATACCTCCTTTCTTAGGGACACAATGAACATGACTTACCCATCTACTATCAGCTATGGGATAGATTATACCTGCTTCAAGAAGTTTTAATATTTCCGTTCTTATGACTTCTTTCATCTTCAGATTTAACCGACATTGGTGATCAACAACGGGTTTAGCATCAAGTTCCATATTAATCTTGTGCTGACATAGAGTGGGACTAATTAATGCCCTTTAAATCATCAAGACTATATCCAATAGCGGCTCGGTGCTTCCTTAGAACTTTCAATAATCTTTCTTCTTCATGTTATGAAAGGTTAGCACTAATAATAATAGTATATATCTTCTTTTCATCAAGATAAGCATATTTGAAAGTGGGTGGCAATTGTTTTAATTCAAACATAGGATCACCTTTAGGTGGAGGAGGACCTCCTAGAGTTTCGATAGGCAAATTGTGTTTAAGAAGAGGACATTGTTCAAAGAAAATCTTATCTATTTCATTTCTCTCATGCATATGTAAATCATTTTCATGGTCTAGCAAATATTGTTCTAGTGGATCAGTAGGAGGCACAGCAATAGAAGCAAGACCAATTAATTCATCTTTACTAGGCAATTATTTTTCATGAAGCTTTCTACTAAACTTGGAAAAATTAAACTCATGAGACTCATCACTAAAACTAACACCGACAGTTTGTTTCACAAAATCTATTCTAGCATTAACGGTGTTCAAGAAAGGTCTACCAAAGATAATGGGACAAAAGTCATATTGTGGGGAACCAAGAACAAGAAAACAGTAGGGTATTTTATTTTCCCACACAAGACTTCAACATCTCTAACAATCCCAATTGGTGATATAGTGTCTCTATTAGCAAGTTTAATAGTAACATCTATGTCTTCTATCTCTGTGGGTGCTATGTCATTCATAATTTCTTGATATAAGGAATAAGGAATAGCACTCACGCTAGCACCTCTGTCACATAAACCATGATAATAGTGATCTCCTATTTTAACTGAGACAACGGGCATGCCAAAAACAGGTCTATGTTTATCCTTTTTATCAGGTTTGGCAATTCTAGCAGCTTCTTCGCAGAAGTAAATAACATGCCCATCTACATTCTCCTCCAAGAGATCCTTAACCATAGCAATACTAGGTTCTACTTTAATTTGTTCATCAGGTTTAGGTGTTCTAATGTAACTTTTTTGACCGTGGTTACAACTCCAGCATGTTCTTTTATCCTAATAGGGAAAGGTGATAACCCACAAGTATAGGGGATCGCAACAGTTTTTGAGGGTAGAGTATTCAACCCAAATTTATTGATTCGACACAAGGGGAGCCAAAGAATATTCTCAAGTATTAGCAGCTGAGTTGTTAATTCAACCACACCTGGAAACTTAATATCTGCAGCAAAGTATTTAGTAGCAAAGTAATATGATAGTAGTGGTAACGGTAGAAAAAGGTAACATTAGCAAAAGTAGTGTTTTTGGTATTTTGTAGTGATGATAGGAATAGCAACGGAAAAGTAAATGAGCGAAGAACAATACATGGAAAGCTCGTAGGCAATGGATCGGTGATAGAGAATTATGCCGGATGCGGTTCATCATGTAACAGTCATAACCTAGGGTGACACAGAACTAGCTCCAATTCATCAATGTAATGTAGGCATGTATTCCGAATATAGTCATACGTGCTTATGGAAAAGAACTTGCATGACTTCTTTTGTCCTACCCTCCCGTGGCAGCGGGGTCCTAGCGGAAACTAAGGGATACTAAGGCCTCCTTTTAATAGAGTACCAGACCAAAGCATTAACACATAGTGAATACATGAACTCCTCAAACTACGGTCATCACCGGTAAGTATCCCGATTATTGTCACTTTGGGGTTAACGGATCATAACACATAATAGGTGACTATAGACTTGCAAGATAGGATCATGAAGTCTCATATATTGATGAAAACATAATAGGTTCAGATCTGAAATCATGGCACTCGGGCCCTAGTGACAAGCATTAAGCATAGCAAAGTCATAGGAACATCAATCTCAGAATTTAGTGGATACTAGGATCAAACCACTACTAGAAAAAGGGCTATAGATGGGATTGACACTAATGGCGCACCAGACAAGCGGTGCGCCATTAGTATATACTAATGGCGCACCACCTTCTGATACGCCATTAGAGCTGAAACTACTAATGGCGCACCTGGCCCAGGGTGCGCCATTAGTATCAAAATAAAATTTGAACTAGTGCGCCTGTCCAAACATACTAATGGCGCATCCAGACACAGTGCGCCATTACTAGTTGTAACTAGTAATGGCGCACCTGTCGGAAAGTGCGCCACTAATGTTGTTTTTTTTATTATATTTTTATTCCTTTTTTGCAAAACTACTAATGGCGCACTGTTCGACCGTGCGCCATTACTAGTTTAAACTAGTAATGGCGCACTGTGGAACAGTGCGCCATTAGTATGTTTTTTTTGCAAAACTACTAATGGCGCACCACCAGAAGGTGCGCCATTAGTAACCTGGATTACTAATGGCACATTTAGAATTGGTGCGCCATTAGTATGCTTGGACAGGCGCACTAGTCCACCCGACATCCATCCAGCCATCCATCCATCCATCTAGAGAAAAGGAGAAAAAAAAGAGCCCACGAGATAGAGCCCACCCAACTCCACCGAACGCCTCCTCCCTCTCTTTCTCGCGACCTCGCTCCTCTCTCCCCCACGAACCCCTCTCCCTCACCGCCGCCACCACCCACGCCGGCCTATTCCGGTGAGCTCCGGCGACGGGAAGCACTCCCCCTGAGCTCCCTAAGCTCCACGCCTCCTTCCCCTCCGTCCAGAATCGGCGCTCCTGCCCTCCATCGTCCCCCGTGCTAGCTAGGGTTTCGGCCGCCACCTCACCTCCAGCGACGGCGAGGCCAGCGGGCGACGGGTCAGGCACCGGCGAGCTCCCGAGCCCCTCTCTCTCAATCCCCTGCCCCGATCCCGAGCCCCTATCTCTTGATCCCCTCCTCTCTTTCATCGCCTCACATCGCCACCTCGGTCGCCGGCCGATTCCAGCCTACTCCGGCGAGCTCTGTCGCTGAGCTAGCTACCCAGGGCTCCCCGTTGAGCCGCTCTACCTCCTCTACTCATTCGATTCGCTTCTCCCTACCGCCCATGGTCGCCCCCATCAGTTCTCCCTCTCTAGGGTTTCGGTGGTGGGGAGAGGTTTGTCGTCGGCGTGCTCTTGCTCGTGGATCTAGTCGCCTGCGCCACCTCCCGTGCCTCCTTGTGCACCAGCACCTCCTGGGTTTTGCCTATGGTGCTACTGCCCCAGATCTGTCAGCCTCGACTACCTTATCGCCTACCATCGTGCGACGGCGGTGATTTGGCCACACCGCAACCATGGTGGTGGCGTTGCTTATGGTAAGCTCCTCAATCCCTCTGCTCCCCTGCTTGTACTACTCTCTTCGGGCATGTCATGGTCGATTTGATGCTGCTCTGCGTTTCCTGTTAGTGCTTGGTGAAGGTTGGCTCACCTATTATTAGCTCAATTGATTATTGTGCTATCTTTATGGATTTGGCAATGTGGACTTTGGTCTACTTATGCTCCTGCTGCTTTACATGTTCATATTCTAGTTCTAGTTCAGGTCTATGGACTGATTACAAGAAATTCTATGCTATTGTTGGTCTATCACTGCAGTTATCTTGGTCTTATAGATGTTATTGTTCCTGTCATATAGCACATGCTAGTTTCTTTATTAGTTGGCTGCTAGTTCTATTTATTCATATGTACAAGTGCTACTATTTCTTTGTTATCTTATAAATGATATAGTCCTTCATTTTTATATAGATGTAACGTTCTTATTGATCAACATATACTGATTCATCTCTTTACTGCAATTACTCTGTGTACTTCATGATTTGCTCCTGTAGTGGTATAAAATTATAGTTTCTCTTTCAAGCTGGTATTTGTGTTTGATATATACTAGTCTTTATCTAAATACCATGTATTGGTATTTCTTGTATGGTTTAGTGCATCATCTACTGGTGGTTTAGTTGTATATTGTACAGGACATAGTCCTGACGGTTGCATGTAGTGATAATTCTTTCTTTGCATTAGCTATTTCATATGTTTCAGATAATTTAGATGCATGCTTATACTCCTATCTATACCAGGTGCATGTGTTGTGCTTGTGTACCTATATATAGAATAGTACCCATGTGTAAGTGGGTGTATGTGTTCTGCTTATAGCAGATGTTTAGTAAATGTGCTATCAATGGCCTATTTCTTCTTGCAGGTTATGGACTATATCTTTCCTTGCCAATTCCCTCTCTCTTAAATCTGATTTGAACAGATGTTGCACTGGTCTCTTCACTTTCTTTCTTTCTCTCCTACTCTCACCGATAAGAACAGGTGCTCCTTAATCTTGCCATGCCAATGATGGTGTCTTGAGGCTCTCATCGTTATTTAAAGATGTTGCACTACTTGATCCAATGATGCAATAGTCCTAGCACTACTAGGCTGCCTGAGGACAATCCCTACTTCAAACCCTACCTCTGGGCTAGTTGATTAGTAGTGGGTTTGTTGGATTTCATCTGAAAACTAACCCAAGCTTAATTGAGGGATCCCCTAATCATGGAGTTAGTTCTAGTTTGAGTTGATCTTTGGGTTTGGCTTTGATCTATACTTTGCTGGCTCTACTTCTGTCTTTTGGGTTATTGGCTCCATTTATGCAGTGTTGGCTCTCTTCTACTGTTTCTTTGATCAACTTAATCTGATTGGGGTTTGACTAATGTTTCCAAACTCGTAAGTGCTAGCTCCTACAGCAAAGGCATTTTGCTAAGGGGAATGCTACATTTAAACCTTGATCAAGTTTTTCATGTTTGTTGTTTCTTGTTTTGCAGGTTGATGAACTGGAAGAAAGAAGCAGAAGATGAAGAACTAGATAGTTTAGTATAGGTTTAGTTTAGGACTTTTTTTAGATATGCCCGCTATCTAGCGGGAGAGGGGAGGGAGCGTTGGAGGAACCGGATGAAGACGAGTTTCATCGTGATGATGCTCATCGTGATGACTGCAGCTCTCTTCTATGTGATGGTAGTTTAGATGATCGATATCGACTTGTAATGTGAAGACAAACTCGCTACTCGCGGTCTCGAGACTTGTAATATAATGTTCTATCTTTGTTCGGTCTTTTCAATTCGGAGACTAATATGATGAATTGTATTCGGAGACTAATATGATGAATTGTATTCAGAGACTAATCTTCTATTGTATTCGATGAATCTGTTGTTGATGTGTGCTGTCTATATTTTGTCCAATTATACATTCTGTAACCTGTGCAAAAAACAGAAAATTAAAAAATAAAAAAACCTAATATTCATACTAATTGCGCATCACATCACAGTGTGCCATTAGTATGCCAAAGGATACTAATGGCGCATCATTAAACAGTGCGCCATTAGTATGTTGAAGTTACTAATGGCGCATCTTGTTGTCGTGCGCCATTAGTATGCCAAAGCACCTGGGTATACATGGCCCCCTGCGAGGCATACTAATGGCGCACTGTTGTATATACTAATGGCGCATCTGAGGTGCGCCATTAGTATACCAGATACTAATGGCGCACATGTGGTGCGCCATTAGTAAAATATACTAATGGCGTGGCACTAATGGCGCACCACTAATGCGCCATTAATGGCCAAATTAGGTGCGCCATTAGTAGGCCTTTTCCTAGTAGTGAACCCTAACAAAACTAACTCGATTACATGATAAATCTCATCCAACCCATCACCGTCCAGCAAGCCTACGATGGAATTACTCACACACGGCGGTGAGCATCATGAAATTGGTGATGGAGGAAGGTTGATGATGACGATGCCGACGGATTCCCCTCTCCGGAGCCCCGAACAGACTCCAGATCAGCCCTCCCGAGAGGTTTTAGGGCTTGGCGGCGGCTCCGTATCGTAAAACGCGATGAATCCTTCTCTCTGATTTTTTTCTCCCCGAAAGCAAATATATAGAGTTGGAGTCGAGGTTGGAGGAGCTCCAGGGGGGCCACGAGGTAGGGGGCGCGCCCCCACCCTCGTGGATAGGGTGTGGGCCCCCTGGTCTTCATCTTTTGCAAGGATTTTTTTATTATTTCCGAAAAGATGTTCCGTGAAGTTTAAGGTCATTCCGAGAACTTTTGTTTCTGGACATAAATAACACCATGGCAATTCTGCTGAAAACAGCGTCAGTTCGGGTTAGTTTCATTCAAACCATGCAAGTTAGAGTCCAAAACAAGGGCAGAAGTGGTTGGAAAAGTAGATATGACGGAGACGTATCAACTCCCCCAAGCTTAATACTTTGCTTGTCCTCAAGCAATTTAGTTGACAAACTAAAAGTGATAAAGAAAAACTTTTACAAACTCTGTTTGCTCTTGTTGTTGTAAATATGTAAAGCCAGCATTCAAGTTTTCAGCAAAGATTATGAACTAATCATATTCACAATAACGTATAGGTCTCATGTTTACTCATATCAATGGCATAATCAACTAGCGAGCAATAATAATAAATCTCGGATGACAACACTTTCTCAAAACAATCATAATATGATATAACAAGATGGTATCTCGCTAGCCCTTTCTGAGACCGCAAAACATAAATGCAGAGCACCTTTAAAGATCAAGCACTAACTAGACATTGTAATTCATGGTAAAATAGATCCAGTCAAGTCATACTCAATGTAAACTAACAGTAATGAATGCAAATGAAAGCGGTGCTCTCCAGCTGGTGCTTTTTAATAATAGGATGATGACTCAACATAAAAGTAAATAGATAGGCCCTTCGCAGAGGGAAGCAGGGATTTGTAGAGGTGCCAGAGCTCAGTTTTGAAATAGAGGTGAATAATATTTTGAGCAGTATACTTTGATTGTCAACATAACAACCAAGAGATGGCGATATCTTCCATGCTACACACATTATAGGCGGTTCCCAAATAGAATGGTAAAGTTTATACTCCCCCTCCACCAACAAGCATCTATCCATGGCTTGCTCGAAACAACGAGTGCCTCCAACTAACAAGAGTCACAGGGGAGTTTTGTTTGCAATTATTTTGATTTAGTTTGCATAAAGCATGGGACTGGGCATCCCGGTGACCAGCCACTTTCTCGTGAGTGAGGAGCGGAGTCCACTCCTCTTGAGAATAACCCGCCTAACATGGAAGATACGGACAGCCCTAGTTGATACATGAGCTATTCGAGCATACAAAATAGGATATTTATTTGAAGGTTTAGAGTTTGGCACATACAAATTTACTTGGAACGGCAGGTAGATATCGTATATAGGTAGGTATGGTGGACTCATATGGAACAACTTTGGGGTTTATGGAGTTGGATGCACAAGCAGTATTCCCGCTTAGTACAGGTGAAGGCTAGCAAAAGACTGGGAAGCGACCAGCTAGAGAGCGACAACAGTCATGAACATGCATTAAAATTAATCAACACCGAATGCAAGCATAAGTAGGATATAATCCACCATGAACATAAATATCGTGAAGGCTATGTTGATTTTGTTTCAACTACATGCGTGAACATGCGCCAAGTCAAGTCACTTAAATCATTCAGAGGAGGATACCACCCTATCATACCACATCACAACCATTTTAATAGCATGTTGGCATGCAAGGTAAACCATTATAAGCTCTTAGCTAATCAAACATGGCACAAGAAACTATGATCTCTACTTGTCATTGCAAACATGTTTATTCATAATAGGCTGAATCAGGAACGATGAACTAATCATATTTACAAAAACAAGAGAGGTCGAGTTCATACCAGCTTTTCTCGTCTCAGTCAGTCCATTATATATCGTCATAATTGCCTTTCACTTGCATGAGCGAATAGTGTGAATAATAGTAATAATAGTGCATGTGCATTGGACTAAGCTGGAATCTGCAAGCATTCAATAAACAGGAGAAGACAAGGCAATATGGGCTCTTTTGTCAGATCAACAATAATACATGTAAGAGCTACTTCAACAATTTAATCATGGTCTTCTCCTATCGACCCCCAAAGAAAAGAAAAGAAATAAAACTATTTAAACGGGAAAGCTCCCAACAAGCAAAAGAAGAACAGGAAATCTTTTGGGGTTTTCTTTTAATTGCTACTACAAGCATAGAAAGTAAACTGATTAAAAACTACAAATATTTTTTTTGGTTTTTCTTAAGGTTTATTAAACACACAAGAAGAAAGCATAAAAAGGAAAATAAACTAGCATGGATGATACAATGAAAAATTATGAGCACCGACATCTAGCAATGAGTGTGTGAACATGAATATAATGTCGGTGAGAAATACGTACTCCCCCAAGCTTAGGCTTTTGGCCTAAGTTGGTCTATGGCCACGGCTGGCCTGGCGGATATCCATAGTAATAGTTGGGGTCGTACTGAGAAGGAGAAGACTCTGACTGCAACTGGTTGGCAATCATTTCCGGATCCTAATGGTAATTAGACTGTCGTGGAGGATCAACTTGTGGTTCCGACTCTGGCTCTGTGGCTGATGTAGGGTTCCGGTAGGCATGAATAGCCTCTAACGGAACAAGGTACTGGCCTGCAGTAAAATCAAACAAGGAAGGAGCAGGCAAGGTAATAGTCTTAGGATGATGTTTATGAAAGAACAATTTGTATTTAAGCTCCCCTTCCCTATTCTTAACAATAAAATCGTCTGCCACCATACTCTTATAATCTAAATAAACACGAGGCAGCAATTTTTCTTCCTTCTCATAATGCCTAATAGGTATGTTAAAATGTGCAGCTAGGCGTGAAGCATAGATTCCTCCAAAGATGGGGCCCTTTATACGGTTCAGACTTGACTGTTTAGCAATAATACCGCCCATACTAACAGAGTTATCAGAGAATAAACCGTGGAACAAGATAATAATATCAGGAACTCTAAGGTTTCCACAGTTTCTGCGATTAATTAAGCAACGACTAGCAAATATTGCAAAGTAGCGTAAAACAGGAAAATGTATGCTAGTGATTCGTGTTGGGGAACATTGCAGAAAATTAAAAAATTTCCTACGGTTTCACCAAGATCCATCTATGAGTTCATCTAGCAACGAGTCATGGGAGAGTGATTGCATCTACATACCACTTGTAGATCGTGTGCGGAAGCGTTCAATGGAACGGGGATGATGGAGTCGTACTCGCCGTGATTCAGATCACTGATGACCTAGTGCCAAATGGACAGCACCTCCACGTTCAAAACACATACGGAGCGGATGACATCTCCTCCTTCTTGATCCACCAAGGGGGAAGGAGAGGTTGATGATGATCCATCAGCACAACGGCGTGGTGGTGGATGCAGCAGAACTCCGGCAGGGCTTCGCTAAGCAACTACGGGAGGAGGAGGAGGTGTAGCTGGGAGAGGGAGGTGCCAGGCCTTCAGGGTTGCGGCTGCCCCTCCCTCCCCTCCCTATATATAGGTGCAAGAGAGAGGGGGGAGGGTGCAGCCTTGCCCCTTCCTCCAAGGAAGGGTGCGGCCAAGGGGGGGAGGAGTCCATCCTCCCCAAGGCACCTCGGAGGTGCCTTCCCCCTTTAGGACTCTCCCCTCCTCTTGTCCCTTTGGCGCATGGGCCTCTTGGGGCTGGTTCCCTTGGCCCATATAGGCTAAGGCGCACCCCCCACAGCCCATGTGGCCCCCCCGGGGCTGGTGGACCCCTGGTGGACCCCCGGACCCCTTTCGGCACTCCTGGTACAATACCGATAATGCCCGAAACTTTTCCGGTGACCAAAACAAGACTTACCATATATAAATCTTTACCTCCGAACCATTCCGTAACTCCTCGTGACGTCCGGGATCTCATCTGGGACTCCGAACAACATTCGGTTTGCTGCATACTCATATTCATACAACCCTAGCGTTACCGAACCTTAAGTGTGTGGACCCTACGGGTTCGGGAAACATGCAGACATGACCGAGACGGCTCTCGGGCAATAACCAACAGTGGGATCTGGATACCCATGTTGGCTCCCACATGCTCCTTGATGATCTCATCGGTTGAACCACGATGTCGAGGATTCAAACAACCTCGTATACAATTCCCTTTGTCAATCGGTATTTTACATGCCCGAGATTCGATCGTCGGTATCCCAATACCTTGTTCAATCTCGTTACCGGCAAGTCACTTTACTCATACCGTAATGCATGATCCCGTGACCAAACACTTGGTCACTTTGAGCTCATTATGATGATGCACTACCGAGTGGGCCCAGTGATACCTCTCCGTCATACGGAGTGACAAATCCCAGTCTCGATCCGTGTCAACCCAATAGACACTTTCGGAGATACCTGTAATGCACCTTTATAGTCACCCAGTTACGTTGTGACATTTGGTACACCCAAAGCACTCCTACGGTATCCGGGAGTTACACGATCTCATGGTCTAAGGAAGAGATACTTGACATTGGAAAAGCTCTAGCAAAACGAACTACACGATCTTGTGCTATGCTTAGGATTGGGTCTTGTCCATCACATCATTCTCCTAATGATGTGATCCCGTTATCAACGACATCCAATGTCCATAGTCAGGAAACCATGACTATCTGTTGATCAACGAGCTAGTCAACTAGAGGCTCACTAGGGACATATTGTGGTCTATGTATTCACACGTGTATTACGATTTCCGGATAATACAATTATAGCATGAATAAAAGACAACTATCATGAACAAGGAAATATAATAATAATACTTTTATTATTGCCTCTAGGGCATATTTCCAACAGTCTCCCACTTGCACTAGAGTCAATAATCTAGTTACATTGTGATGAATCGAACACCCATGGAATTCTGGTGTTGATCATGTTTTGCTCTAGGGAGAGGTTTAGTCAACGGATCTGCTACATTCAGATCTGTATGTACTTTACAAATTTCTATGTCTCCATCTTGAACATTTTCACGGATGGAGTTGAAGCAACGCTTGATGTGCCTTGTCTTCTTGTGAAACCTAGGCTCCTTGGCAAGTGCAATAGCTCCAGTGTTGTCACAGAAGAGTTTGATCGGCCCCGACGCATTGGGTATGACTCCTAGGTCGGTGATGAACTCCTTCACCCAAATTGCTTCATGCGCTGCCTCCGAGGCTGCCATGTACTCTGCTTCACATGTAGATCCCGCCACGACGCTCTGCTTGCAACTGCACCAGCTTACTGCCCCACCATTCAAAATATACACGTATCCGGTTTGTGACTTAGAGTCATCCAGATCTGTGTCGAAGCTAGCGTCAACGTAACCTTTTATGACGAGATCTTCGTCACCTCCATAAACGAGAAACATTTCCTTAGTCCTTTTCAGGTACTTCAGGATATTCTTGACCGCTGTCCAGTGTTCCTTGCCGGGATTACTTTGGTACCTTCCTACCAAACTTACGGCAAGGTTTACATCAGGTCTGGTACACAGCATGGCATACATAATAGAACCTATGGCTGAGGCATAGGGGATGACACTCATCTCTTCTATATCTTCTGCCGTGGTCGGACATTGAGCTGAGCTCAATTTCACACCTTGCAACACAGGCAAGAACCCCTTCTTAGACTGATCCATATTGAACTTCTTCAATATCTTATCAAGGTATGTGCTTTGTGAAAGACCTATGAGGCGTCTTGATCTATCTCTGTAGATCTTGATGCCTAATATATAAGCAGCTTCTCCAAGGTCCTTCATTGAAAAACTCTTATTCAAGTAGGCCTTAATGCTGTCCAAAAGCTCTATATCATTTCCCATCAAAAGTATGTCATCTACATATAATATGAGAAATGCTACAGAGCTCCCACTCACTTTCTTGTAAACGCAGGCTTCTCCATAAGTCTGCATAAACCCAAACGCTTTGATCATCTCATGAAAGCGAATGTTCCAACTCCGAGATGCTTGCACCAGCCCATAAATCGAGCGTTGGAGCTTGCACACCTTGTCAGCATTCTTAGGATCGACAAAACCTTCAGGCTGCATCATATACAATTCTTCCTTAAGGAAACCATTAAGGAATGCCGTTTTGACATCCATTTGCCATATCTCATAATCGTAGAATGCTTCAATTGCTAACATGATTCGGACGGACTTTAGCTTCGCTACCAGTGAGAAAGTCTCATCGTAGTCAACCCCTTAACCTTGTCGATAACCCTTAGCGACAAGCCGAGCTTTATAGATGGTCACATTACCATCCGCGTCCGTCTTCTTCTTAAAGATCCATTTATTTTCTATGGCTTGCCGCTCAACAGGTAAGTCAATCAAAGTCCATACTTCGTTTTCATACATGGATCCTATCTCGGATTTCATGGCTTCTAGCCATTTGTCGGAATCCGGGCCCGCCATCGCTTCTTCATAGTTCGAAGGTTCACCATTGTCTAACAACATGATTTCCAAGACAGGGTTGCCGTACCAATCTGGTGCGGAACGTGTCCTTGTGGACCTTTGAATTTCAGTAGCAACTTGATCTGAAGTTTCATGATCATCATCATTAACTTCCTCTCTAGTCGGTGCAGGCACCTCAGGAACATTTTCTTGAGTTGCGCCATTTTCCGGTTCAAGAGGTAATACTTCATCAAGTTCTACTTTCCTCCCACTTACTTCTTTCGAGAGAAACTCTTTCTCCAGAAAGGATCCATTCTTGGCAACAAAGATCTTGCCTTCGGATCTGAGGTAGAAGGTATACCCAATAGTTTCTTTAGGGTATCCTATGAAGACGCATTTTTCTGACTTGGGTTCGAGCTTTTCAGGTTGAAGTTTCTTGACATAAGCATCACATCCCCAAACTTTTAGAAACGACAGCTTAGGTTTCTTTCCAAACCGTAATTCATACGGTGTCGTCTCAACGGATTTCGACGGAGCCCTATTTAAAGTGAATGCGGCAGTCTCTAAAGCATAGCCCCAAAAAGATAGCGGTAAATCGGTAAGAGCCATCATAGATCGCACCATATCTAATAGGGTGCGATTACGACGTTCGGACACGCCATTACGCTGAGGTGTTCCAGGCGGCGTGAGTTGTGAAACTATTCCACATTTTCTTAAGTGTGTGCCAAACTCGTGACTCAAGTATTCTCCCCCACGATCTGATCGCAGGAACTTGATTTTCCTGCCACATTGATTCTCAACCTACTCTGAAATTCTTTGAACTTTTCAAAGGTCTCAGACTTGTGTTTCATTAAGTAGACATACCCATATCTACTCAAGTCATCTGTGAGGGTGAGAACATAATGATAGCCACCGCGAGCCTCAACACTCATTGGACCGCACACATCAGTATGTATGATTTCCAATAAGTTGGTTGCTCGCTCCATTGTTCCTGAGAACGTAGTCTTGGTCATTTTACCCATGAGGCATGGTTCGCACGTGTCAAATGATTCGTAATCAAGAGACTCTAAAAGTCCATCTGCATGGAGCTTCTTCATGCGTTTGACACCTATGTGACCAAGGCAGTGCCACAAGTATGTGGGACTATCATTATCAACCTTATATCTTTTGGTACTCACACTATGAATATGTGTAGCATTATGCTCGAGATTCATTAAGAATAAACCATTCACCATCGGAGCATGACCATAAAACATATCTCTCATATAAATAGAACAACCATTATTCTCGGATTTAAATGAGTAGCCATCTCGAATTAAACGAGATCCTGATACAATGTTCATGCTCAAAGCTGGCACTAAATAACAATTATTAAGGTTTAAAACTAATCCCGAAGGTAAATGTAGAGGTAGCGTGCCGACGGCGATCGCATTGACCTTGGAACCATTCCCGACACGCATCGTCACCTCGTCCTTCGCGAGTCTCCGCTTATTCCGCAGCTCCTGTTTTGAGTTACGAATGTGAGCAACCGCACCGGTATCAAATACCCAGGAGCTACTGCGAGTACTGGTAAGGTACACATCAATTACATGTATATCACATATACCTTTCGTTTTGCCGGCCTTCTTGTCCGCTAAGTATTTGGGGCAGTTCCGCTTCCAGTGACCACTTCCCTTGCAATAAAAGCACTCAGTCTCGGGCTTGGGTCCATTCTTTGGCTTCTTCCCGGCAGCTTGCTTGCCGGGCGCGGCAACTCCCTTGCCCTTCTTGAACTTAGTGGTTTTATTCACTATCAGCACTTGATGTTCCTTTTTGACTTCTACCTCTGCTGATTTTAGCATTGCAAATACTTTAGGAATGGTCTTTCCATCCCCTGCATATTGAAGTTCATCACAAAGCTCTTGTAGCTCGGTGGAAGCGACTGAAGGATTCTGTCAATGACCGCGTCATCCGGGAGATTAACTCCCAGCTGAGTCAAGCGGTTATGTAACCCAGACATAGTGAGTATGTGCTCACTAACAGAATTGTTTTCCTCCATCTTACAGCTGAAGAATTTGTCGAAGACTTCATATCTCTCGACCCGGGCACGAGCTTGAAAAAACATTTTCAGCTCTTCGAACATCTCATATGCTTCGTGTCTCTCAAAACGCTTTTGGAGCCCCGGTTCTAAGCTGTAAAGCATGCCGCACTGAATGAGGGAGTAATCATCGGTACGTGTCTGCCAAGCGTTCATAACGTCTTGTTCTGCAGGGAGAAGAGGTGCGTCACCTAGCGGTGCTTGTAGGACATAATCTTTCTTGGCAGCTATGAGGATGATCCTCAGGTTCCGGACCCAGTCCGTATAGTTGCTGCCATCGTCTTTCAGCTTGGTTTTCTCTAGGAACGCGTTGAAGTTGAGGACTACGTTGGCCATTTGATCTACAAGACATGTTGTAAAGATTTTAGACTAAGTTCATGATAATTAAGTTCATCTAAATCAAATTATTCAATGAACTCCCACTCAGATAGACATCCCTCCAGTCATCTAAGTATAACATGATCCGAGTTAACTAGGTCGTGTCCGATCATCACGTGAGACGGACTAGCCAACATCGGTGAACATCTTCATGTTGATCGTATCTTCTATACGACTCATGCTCGACCTTTCGGTCTTCTATGTTCCGAGGCCATGTCTGTACATGCTAGGCTTGTCAAGTCAACCTAAGTGTTTGCATGTGTAAATCTGTCTTACACCCGTTGTATGTGAACGTCGGAATCTAACACACCCGATCATCACGTGGTGCTTCGAAACAACAAACTGTCGCAACGGTGCACAGTTAGGGGGAACACTTTCTTGAAATTATTATGAGGGATCATCTTATTTACTACCGTCGTTCTAAGTAAACAAGATGCAAAAACATGATAAACATCACATGCAAACAAATAATAATAGCGACATGATATGGCCAATATCACATAGCTCCTTTGATCTCCATCTTGGGGCTCCATGATCATCTCGTCACCGGCATGACACCATGATCTCCATCATCATGATCTCCATCATTGTGTCTCCATGAAGTTGCTCGCCACTATTACTTCTACTACTATGGCTAACACATTTAGCAATAAAGTAAAGTAATTTACATGGCGTTTCTCAATGACACGCAGGTCATACAAAAAATAAAGACAACTCCTATGGCTCCTGCCGGTTGTCATACTCATCGACATGCAAGTCGTGATTCCTATTACAATAGCATGAACATCGCATACATCACATATATATCATTCATCATTCATCACAACTTTGGCCATATCACATCACAAAACACTTGCTGCAAAAATAAGTTAGATGTCCTCTAATTGTTGTTGCAAGTTTTACGTGGCTGCAATAGGGTTCTAGCAAGAACGTTTTCTTACCTACGTGAAAGCCACAACGTGATTTGTCAACTTCTATTTACCCTTCATAAGGACCCTTTTCATCGAATCCTCTCCAACTAAAGTGGGAGAGACAGACACCCGCCAGCCACCTTATGCAACTAGTGCATGTCAGTCGGTGGAACCGGTCTCACGTAAGCGTACATGTAAGGTTGGTCCGGGCCGCTTCATCCCACAATACCATTGAAGCAAAATAAGACTAGTAGCAGCAAGAAAGTTGACAACATCTACGCCCACAACGAATTGTGTTCTACTCGTGCAAAAGGAACTAGGCATAGACCTAGCTCATGATGCCACTGTTGGGGAACGTTGCAGAAAATTAAAAAATTTCCTATGGTTTCACCAAGATCCATCTATGAGTTCATCTAGCAACGAGTCATGGGAGAGTGATTGCATCTACATACCACTTGTAGATCGCGTGCAGAAGCGTTCAATGGAACGGGGATGATGGAGTCGTACTCGCCGTGATTCAGATCACCGATGACCTAGTGCCGAACGGACAGCACCTCCGCGTTCAACACACGTACGGAGCGGATGATGTCTCCTCCTTCTTGATCCAGCAAGGGGGAAGGAGAGGTTGATGATGATCCAGCAGCACAACGGCGTGGTGGTGGATGCAGTAGAACGCCGGCAGGGCTTCGCTAAGCAACTACGGGAGGAGGAGGAGGTGTAGCTGGGAGAGGGAGGTGCCAGGCCTTCAGGGTTGCGGCTGCCCCTCCCTCCCCTCCTTATATATAGGTGCAAGAGAGAGGGGGGAGGGCGCAGCCTTGCCCCTTCCTCCAAGGAAGGGTGCGGCCAAGGGGGGGAGGAGTCCATCCTCCCCAAGGCACCTCGGAGGTGCCTTCCCCCTTTACGACTCTCCCCTCCTCTTGTCCCTTTGGTACATGGGCCTCTTGGGGCTGGTGCCCTTGGCCCATATAGGCCAAGGCGCACCCCCCACAGCCCATGTGCCCCCCCCCCGGGGCTGGTGGACCCCTGGTGGACCCCCGGACCCCTTTCGGCACTCCCGGTACAATACCGATAATGCCCGAAACTTTTCCGGTGACCAAAACAAGACTTCCCATATATAAATCTTTACCTCCGGACCATTCCGAAACTCCTCGTGACGTCCGGGATCTCATCCGGGACTCCGAACAACATTCGGTTTGCTGCATACTCATATTCATACAACCCTAGCGTTACTGAACCTTAAGTGTGTAGACCCTACGGGTTCGGGAGACATGCAGACATGACCGAGACGGCTCTCGGGCAATAAACAACAGCGGGATCTGGATACCCATGTTGGCTCCCACGTGCTCCTCGATGATCTCATCGGTTGAACCACGATGTCGAGGATTCAAACAACCTCGTATACAATTCCCTTTGTCAATCGGTATTTTACTTGCCCGAGATTCGATCGTCGGTATCCCAATACCTTGTTCAATCTCGTTACCGGCAAGTCACTTTACTCGTACCGTAATGCATGATCCCGTGACCAAACACTTGGTCACTTTGAGCTCATTATGATGATGCACTACCGAGTGGGCCCAGTGATACCTCTCCGTCATATGGAGTGACAAATCCCAGTCTCGATCCGTGTCAACCCAACAGACACTTTCGGAGATACCTGTAATGCACCTTTATAGTCACCCAGTTACGTTGTGATGTTTGGTACACCCAAAGCACTCCTACGGTATCCGGGAGTTACACGATCTCATGGTCTAAGGAAGAGATACTTGACATTGGAAAAGCTCTAGCAAAATGAACTACACGATCTTGTGCTATGCTTTGGATTGGGTCTTGTCCATCACATCATTCTCCTAATGATGTGATCCCGTTATCAACGACATCCAATGTCCATAGTCAGGAAACCATGACTATCTGTTGATCAACGAGCTAGTCAACTAGAGGCTCACTAGGGACATATTGTGGTCTATGTATTCACACGTGTATTATGATTTCCGGATAATACAATTATAGCATGAATAAAATACAACTATCATGAACAAGGAAATATAATAATAATACTTTTATTGTTGCCTCTAGGGCATATTTCCAACAATTCGTGCATCGGAAACCTTCCTCGTTTCCCCTACAGTGATGGTATCAATAAACCCATCCACATAGCCGTGATGGGGTTCCTCTGTCGTGCCCTCGAAAGGGACCAAACAAACCCGACAAAAATCATAAAGTGACATCTCCTTATGCTCATCATATAAATAAAACTCTACCGTAGGTGGTGAGCTCCTAGAATGGAAATGAAAGTTTTGCACAAAGATATTAGTGAGTAAGAGATACTGGTCGTGTTGGTCGTGGAGGAAGGTGGTGAGGCCTCCGCGGTGCGAGGCAGATTATACTTGGGCTTCGCTGCCTTTTCATTTTGCATTTCCTTCGAGCTTCGACTCGGTGAGCCCCTCAAAAATCTCTTCATTATTTTCTAAAAAATTCTGAAATTTTTAGTAACTTCAAAATGTAAGTAAACCAAACTCAACAAAAGTTATAGCAAATACTCCTACAAGTGACTAGAGCCTATATCAAGCATCAAAACTACTTTTGACCATATAAATTTGACATGCAAGCTCAAGAACAGGGTCACCTAAGCGGCACAAATTTGTAATGAATAAAGCACTAGAACAAAAACTAATTGGACCAATGGAGGAGTCACATACCAACGAACAATCCCCCCAAGCAGTTTTGTGAGAGGTGCTTTGAGCAAGGAGATTGAAAATCACAGCAAAATGAGCTAGAACTCGTGCTTGAGCTGGATATTCGTGTTTGTGGGAGGAAGAAGAAGTGTGTGGGTGTCGGAATAAGTGTAGGAGGGCTACCGTGGGCCCATGAGGCAGGGAGCGCGCCCAGGGGGTAGGGCGCGCCCTCCACCCTCGTGTCCAGGTGGATGCCCCCTGCTGTGTTCTAAGTGCCAAATATTCTCAAATATTCCAGAAAAAATCTTATTTAAATTTCAGGGCATTTGGAGAACTTTTATTTTCAGGGTATTTTTATATTGCACGGATAATTCAGATAACAGACAGAGAAATACTTATTTTTATGTTATTTTATTTTATATAAATAATAGAAAGTAAAAGGAGGGTACAGAAGGTTGTGCCTTCTAGTTTCAGCCATCTCATGCTCATCAAAAGGAATCCACTAACAAGGTTGATCAAGTCTTGTTAACGAACTCATTCCGAATAACATGGAACCGGAGAAATTTCGAATAACACTATGTTACCTCAACGGGGATATGAACATCCCAAATAATAAGAATATCATATTTCTTCTTGACAGTAGGAAGAGGAAATTTAAAACCTCCAAATATAATGGATGGGATTTTTCCAATAGAGTTGATACTATGAACTTGACGTTGTTTCCTCAGAAAGTGTACCGTATGCTCATTACCATTAACATGAAAAGTGACATTGCCTTTAGTGCAATCAATAACAGCCCCTGCAGTATTCAAAAAGGGTCTTCCAAGAATAATAGACATACTATTGTCCTCGGGAATACCAAGAATAACAAAGTCTGTTAAAATAGAAACGTTTGCAACTACAACAGGCACATCCTCACAAATACCGACAGGTATAGCAGTTGATTTCTCAGCCATTTGCAAAGATATTTCAGTAAGTGTCAACTTATTCAAGTCAAGTCTACGATATAAAGAGAGAGGCATAACACTAACATCGGCTCCAAGATCACATAAAGCAGTTTTAACATAGTTTCTTTTAATGGAGCATGGTATAGTGGGTACTCCTGGATCTCCATGTTTCTTTGGTATTCCACCCTTAAAAGTATAATTAGCAAGCATGGTGGAAATTTCAGCTTCCGGTATCTTTCTTTTATTTGTAACAATATCTTTCATGTACTTAGCATAAGGATTCATTTTTGAAAGTGCAACTATCCCTAGGTGTTTTTGGTAATTCCTAACAACATATAGCTCATTGAGCTAATGCTATTTCAAGATTAATATCTCAGGAAAGCTCAATGATTGGCATGGCATGGATGAGAAAAGTGGACCCTCAAAATGCTAAGGACAAAAGGATTGGCTCAATCTCAAAGCTCAAGACTCTACATTTTCTATTTTAGTGATCCAAGATCACATTGAGTCTATAGGAAAAGCCAATACTATCAAGGAGGGATGAGGTGTTGCTTAATGAGGCTCTTGCTCAAAATTCTTAGTAATATTCTCCAAAACCCTCAACTACTTTCTCACATCCACATATGACCTAAACCAAAAGTCAAACTCGGCCCCACCGATTCTTTCTATCCAGCGCCACCGAGTTTCAAATGTCATAGCCATTGCCACAAACCTTAGGCAAATCGATCTCACCGATAGAGATCTCGGTCTCACCGAGATGGGATTGTAATCTCTATGTTTCCCTTCATAACATTTCGCTCTTACTGAGATGAGGGATCGGTCCCACCGAGATTGCAATGTAAACTCTTTGTTTTCCCTTCGTAACGTTTCGGTTCCACTGAAATGAGCGATCGATCCCACCGAGTTTTCCTGACCAACTCTTCGGTTAGCTTATTACCAAATTAGGTCTCACCGAGTTTGTGTAATCGGTCTCACCGAGATTATGTTATGCCCTAACCCTAATCATATCGGTCCCACCGAAAACCCTAACGGTCACTAGCTTTGTTGAATCGGTCCAACCGAGTTTAACAATTCGGTCCCACCGAGATTGGCAAGTTGTGTAACAGTTAGATTTTGTGTGGAGGCTATATATACCCCTCCACCACCTCTTCATTCATGGAGAGAGCCATCAGAACAAACCTACACTTCCAGCTTACTTTTTCTGAGAGAGAACCACCTACACTTGTGTTGAGGCCAAGATATTCCATTCTTACCATATGAATCTTGATCTCTAGCCTTCCCCAAGTTGTTTTCCACTCAAAACTTCTTTCCACCAAATCCATATCCTGTGAGAGAGAGTTGAGTGTTGGGGAGACTATCATTTGAAGCACAAGAGTAAGGAGTTCATCATCAATAGACCATTTGTTACTTCTTGGAGAGTGGTGTCTCCTAGATTGGCTAGGTGTCACTTGGGAGCCTCCGACAAGATTGTGGAGTTGAACCAAGGAGTTTGTAAGGGAAAGGAGATCGCCTACTTCGTGAAGATCTACCGCTAGTGAGGCAAGTCCTTTGTGGGCAACGGCCATGGTGGGATAGACAAGGTTGCTTCTTCGTGGACCCTTCGTGGGTAGAGCCCTCCGTGGACTCGCGCAACCATTACCCTTCGTGGGTTGAAGTCTCCATCAACGTGGATGTACGATAGCACCACCTATCAGAACCATGACAAAAACATCTGTGTCTCCTATTGTGTTTGAATCCTCCAAACCCTTCCCTTTACATTCTTGCAAGTTGCATGCTTTACTTTCCGCTGCTCATATACTCTTTGCATGCTTTCTTGTATTGTGTTAAGATTGCTTGACTTGTCCAAAGTTGCTAAAATCTGCCAAGAACTAAAATTGGGAAAAGGATAAGTTTTTATTTGGTCAAGTAGTCTAATAAACAGCCGCACAGGAGGCATCATACTACTTTCAGGCAAAAGTATAAAAATAACCTTATAAAAAATTCGTAAAAGCATTGTGCTTACAATGAAAATACATATCACTCAAACATAATATTTTTCGAAGACTGGGCCTCTATCAAACGAGCACCCTCGAGAACCTCCTTGAAATAGTGCTCGGCAGCCACCCAGCCTATGGTCGATCCCTGCGCCGCAACAGTGGTAGCGTCCATCTCCGCCCAGTATGCTTTAACACGGGCAAGGGCCATCCGCGAGCCTTCTATGCACGCCGACCTCTTCATCGCATTAATGCGCGGCACCGCATCAAGGAACTGCTGCACTAAGCTGAAATAGTTGTTCGGCTTTGGTCTTTCCGGCCATAACTGATCCACAACAGACCTCATGGCAAGTCCGGGCAACCTATTTAGTTCGGCCCATTCGGCTAGCTGGTCAGTCAATGAAAGCGGACGCTTTGGAATGTGTTTGCGTCCAGAATAGCTTGTCCACTTCACGATCTATTTGACCTTGGAAGTACTTGGCCGCATCGGCAGCGCTCGCCGCCAAATCCATATACGCATCTGCCGATCTCCATAGCCGATCCAGAGGGGCATACCGAGGATCTCCGAACTTCCTCTGTAACATGAAGGGTTTCCCAGCTGCAATATCCCCGGCTTCCCGTAGCTCCTCCTTCTTCGCTCTCATAGCAGAACGGGTGTCTTTGTCCGCCGCTGCGGCCTTCTCAAGGTCCATTGCCTTCGCTTGGTTTTCTTTTTCAAGAAACTGGCAACGGTCGGTAGTGTGTTTTAATTCTACGTCCATCTTGGCCATCTTCTCCTGGCTCTCGCAATGTGCGGCCTTCTCGGCTTTCAACTCTCCGGCTGCCTTCAAAGTAGCCGCATTACTAATCCTCGCTTGTTCCTTGGCTCGGGCAAGTTCCGCCCGCAAGGCTTCCATGGTGGCAGCTCCCTCTGCAGTCACAACATATTAAAGACACTGGCATTATGCTGCTCTTACTATGTGGCGTTCACCGGATAATAACACTTACCATGTGCCTCGTCAAGCCTCTTGTTAACAAGCTCGATGTCGGCGTCTGCCGCATCCAGTTGTCGTTTTAATTGGGCAAACTCCCTAGTCCGGCTAGCCACCGGAGCTTCCACCACCTGCACATGGAGGCAGTTTGGTTATTGCCTGGGAATATGATCCTCTGTTCGCCGCCGTTCTCGACGACAACCAGAGTCTCAGGGGCTACTATCTACACAGGGCACACCTAACATGTGTAGTACTATCACATATTATCTCACATACCTCAAAGCCTGTCAATAGACTCATAAAGGCTTCATGTAATCCGCTTTCAGCGGACGAGATTCTCTCCATCATCGTACCCATCAGCGTACAGTGCTCTTCTGAGATGGCCGCTCGCCCTACCAACTCCCTCAAAACGTCCGACCGCACACCAGACGGTGTCGGACTCTTTCGTATGCTCTCTTCGGGAGCTGAACACTGGGGACTTTGGGGGTATACGGGATTATCTTCTGGCCTCACTCGATCTGGAGAGGCCCTCCATGACGACACTTCGGGGTCGCCTGCTTCTGGAGCGGAGGAGTCCGTGAGAGGCGTTTCGCTCTCCATCATCTCTGGAAGAAGATCCCCCGAAGACGAGCTCATTTGAGAGGGGCTGAGGCCCGAACTGCAAGATAGATGTGGTGGTTATTCTCTTAGAGGAAAAAGATAGCATACCTTTACTATTAAAATATTTTGGATCACTTACGACTCGTTGGAGGGCTGATCCCCCCGCTGACTCTGTGCGGCAAAAGCACCCCCCAAGGCAGGACCCTCATTGGGAGACCTCTTCTTCCGTTTGGAGGCTTCGGCTTCCGGATCCTCGGAGGCAGTCCTTTTCCTCCCCCGATCGTCCTCCTTCGTGGAGACGCTCGTTCCCTCGGTTGGAGCGGATAGCGATGGGGGCCCGCGTCTGCCCGTATTATCTCCCTTGGTATCTTCCTTCAAGGGCTCCAGGCAAAGTGCGACCTCAAGCATCTTCTCCAATACCGGATTTTCCAAACCCTCAGGGAGGGGGGCCAAACATCGAATCATCTTCGCCTTTGTTAGCCAGTCTTGGTCAAAAAGCAAACTCTCAGAAATAACTTCGAATAAAAGACAGCGTGTTCGGCTAAAGGATTTCTTACTTGTTTGGCGGCGCGGTTACTGCTCAGGCCCACGTCCTCGGTGATATTTGGACATTCCACTTGAGGTCCAAAGAATGACTTGTACATCTCCTCGTGCGTTAGGCCGAGGAAACTTTGAATGGCGCGTGGTCCCTCTGGGTTGAACTCCCACAAGCACAGGGGCCGGCGTTTGCAAGGCTGGACTTGACGAACTAGCATAACTTGTATTACCGCAACCAAATTAAAATCTCCCTCGAAGAGATCTCGGATGCGGCTTTGCAGTATAGGCACGTCCTTGGCTGGACCGCAGCTCAGACCCCTGCTGATCCATGACATCAGTTGTGGCGGGGGGCGGGCGGAAAGCGGGGGCAGCCGCCCACTTGGCCGAACATCTAGGAGCCGTGACGTAAAACCACTCTCGTTGCCATAATTCGGACACCTCTGGAAAGGAACCTTTCGGCCATGGAGCTCCTGCCATCTTGCCTATTGATGCACCTCTGCACGATGCATGTTGCCCCTCGATCATCTTCGGTTGTACTTCAAAGGTCTTGAGCCACAGGCTGAAGTGAGGGTTCACATGGAGGAAGGCCTCACACACGACAATAAATGTCGTGATGTGGAGAAAGGAGTCCGGAGCTAGATCGTGGAAATCTAGCCCGTAATAGAACATCAAGCCCCTGACGAAAGGATCCAGAGTGAGGCCTAGACCTTGGAGGAAGTGGGAGACGAACACAATGTTCTCGTTGGGTTCGGGAGTAGGGACGACCTGCCCTCGAGCAGGCAGCCGATGTGAAACCTCGGCGGTCAGGTATCTGGCCTCCCTCAACATCTTAATGTCCTCTTCCGTCACGGAGGAGGGCATCCATCAGCCTTGAAGGCCGGATCCGGACATGATGAAGATCCGGAGCACCTAACCTGGGCTTTGGGTGTTAGAACTCGAGGCAGAGGAAGGGTTCGATTGAGCACAAGAGAGAAAAAGCAAAAACCCCGTCCCTTTATAAAGAGGGTGAATATCAAGCGTCCTCTCCGTAGCCGTTTAGAACTTGCCTATAATCTAGGAGTCCTAGACACGGTTGGGTTACCCATGATCGTATTGATGAGAATCCCGTAATAGGGGGAACATGATCTCCGCTTCGGCAAGACGTGTCATGAAACCGCCTCGCGTTATGTGTGGAGCTAGTTAAAAGAAACGGTTCGAATAATCAGTGGGACATGACGTAACGTCATGCTGCCAAAACAAGCCAGCAAATTAGATCTGCGAAAGCGTTATTCTCTCTGCAGTGGAATGTGGAATTTATTTCGCAGGGTCGGACACTATCCTCGTGTTCGACTTCTTTAGTCATGTATTCGAAGAAGGAACCCGCCTTGCAATGCCAAAGACAGTACTGCACGCCGGACTCGTCGTCATTGAAGCCTGGTTCAGGGGCTACTGTGGGAGCCCTGGATTAGGGGGTCTCCGGACAGCCAGACTATCTCCATTGGTCGGGCTGTTAGACTATGAAGATACAAGATTGAAGACTCCGTCTCGTGTCCGGATGGGACTCTACTTGGCGTGGAAGGCAAGCTAGGCAATACGTATATGGATATCTCCTCCTTTGTAACCGACCTTGTGTAACCCTAACCCTCTCCGGTGTCTATATAAACTGAAGGGTTTCAGTCCGTAGAACAACAATCACAACATACAATCAAACCATAGGCTAGCTTCTAGGGTTTAGCCTCTCTGATCTCGTGGTAGATCTACCCTTGTAACACCCATATCATCAATATTAATCAAGCAGGACGTAGGGTTTTACCTCCATCAAGAGGGCCCGAACCTGGGTAAAACTTCGTGTTCCTTGCCTCCTGTTACCATCCGGCCTAGACGCACAGTTCGGGACCCCCTACCCGAGATCCGCCGGTTTTGACACCGACACCGACTCTGGCTCTGTGGCTGATGTAGGGTTCCGATAGGCATGAATAGCCTCTAACTGAACAAGGTACTGGCCTGCAGATAAATCAAACAAGGAAGGAGCAGGCAAGGTAATAGTCTCAGGATGATGTTTATGAAAGAACAATTTGTATTTAAGCTCCCCTTCCCTATTCTTAACAATAAAATCGTGTGCCACCATACTCTTATAATCTAAATAAACATGAGGCAGCAATTTTTCTTCCTTCTCATAATGCCTAATAGGTATGTTAAAATGCGCAGCTAGGCATGAAGCATAGATGCCTCCAAAGATGGGGCCCTTTGTACGGTTCAGACTTAACTGTTTAGCAATAATACTGCCCATACTAACAGAGTTATCAGAGAATAAACCGTGGAACAAGATAATAATATCAGGAACACTAAGGTTTCTATAGTTTCTGCGACCAATTAAGCAACGACTAGCAAATATCGCAAAGTAGCGTAAAACAGGAAAATGTATGCTAGTGATTCATGCATCGGAAACCTTCCTCGTTTCCCCTACAGTGATGGTATCAATAAACCCATCCACATCGCCACGATGTGGTTCCTCTGTCGTGCCCTCAAAAGGGACCAAACAAACCCGACAAAATTCATAAAGCGACATCTCCTTATGCTCATCATATAAATAAAACTCCACCGTAGGTGGTGAGCTCCTAGAATGGAAATGAAAGTTTTGCACAAAGATATTAGTGAGTAAGAGATACTGGTCGCGTTGGTCGTGGAGGAAGGCGGTGAGGCCTCCGCGGTGTGAGGCAGATTATACTTGGGCTTCGCTGCCTTTTCATTTTGCTTTTCCTTCGAGCTTCGACTCGATGAGCCCCTCAAAATCTCTTCATTATTTTCTAAAAAATTCTGAAATTTTTAGTAACTTCAAAATAAAAGTAAACCAAACTCAACAAAATTGATAGAAACTACTCCTACAAGTGACTAGAGCCTATATCAAGCATCAAAACTACTTTTGACCATATAAATTTGACATGCAAGCTCAAGAACAGGGTCACCTAAACAGCACAAATTTGTAATGAATAAAGCACTAGAACAAAAACTAATTGGACCAATAGAGGAGTCACATACCAACGAACAATCTCCCCAAGAAGTTTTGTGAGAGGTGCTTTGAGCAAGGAGATTGAAAATCGTAGCAAAATGAGCTAGAACTCGTGCTTGAGCTCGATATTCGTTTTTGTGGGAGGAAGAAGAAGTGTGTGGGTGCAGGAATAAGTGGAGGAGGGCTACCGTGGGCCCACGAGGTAGGGAGCGCGCCCAAGGGGTAGGGCGCGCCCTCCACCCTCGTGGCCAGGTGGATGCCCCCCTGCTGTGTTCTCAGTGCCAAATATTCTCAAATATTCCAGAAAAAGTCATATTTAAATTTGAGGGCATTTGGAGAACTTCTATTTTCAGGGTATTTTTATATTGCACGAATAATTCAGATAACAGACAGAGAAATACTTATTTTTATTTTATTTAATATAAATAACATAAAGTAAAAGGAGGGTACAGAAGGTTGTGCCTTCTAGTTTCATCCATCTCATGCTCATCAAAAGGAATCCACTAACAAGGTTGATCAAGTCTTATTAACGAACTCATTCCGAATAACATGGAACCAGAGAAATTTCGAATAACACTATGTTACCTCAACGGGGATATGCACATCCCCAATAATAAGAATATCATATTTCTTCTTGACAGTAGGAAGAGGAAATTCAAAACCTCCTAATATAATCGATGGAACTTTTCCAATAGAGTTGATACTATGAACTTGAGGTTGTTTCCTCGGAAAGTGTACCGTATGCTCATTACCATTAACATGAAAAGTGACATTGCCTTTAGTGCAATCAATAACAGCCCCTACAGTATTCAAAAAGGGTCTTCCAAGAATAATAGACATACTATCGTCCTCGGGAATATCAAGAATAACATAGTCTGTTAAAATAGAAACGTTTGCAACTACAACAGGCACATCCTCACAAATACCGACAGGTATAGCAGTTGATTTATCAGCGATTTGCAAAGATATTTTAGTAGGTGTCAACTTATTCAAGTCAAGTCTATGATATAGAGAGAGGCATAACACTAACACCGGCTCCAAGATCACATAAAGCAGTTTTAACATAGTTTCTTTTAATGGACCATGGTATAGTGGGTACTCCTGGATAACCAAGTTTCTTTGGTATTCCACCCTTAAAAGTATAATTAGCAAGAATGGTGGAAATTTCAGCTTCTGGTATCTTTCTTTTATTTGTAACAATATTTTTGATGTACTTAGCATAAGGATTCATTTTTGAAAGTGCAACTATCCCTAGGTGGTTTTGGTAATTCCTAACAACATATAGCTCATTGAGCTAATGCTATTTCAAGATTAATATCTCAGGAAAGCTCAATGATTGGCATGGCATGGATGAAAAAAGTGGACCCCTCAAAATGCTAAGGACAAAAGGATTGGCTCAAGCTCAAAGCTCAAGACTCTACATTTTCTATTTTAGTGATCCAAGATCACATTGAGTCTATAGGAAAAGCCAATACTATCGAGGGATGAGGTGTTGCTTAATGAGGCTCTTGCTCAAAATGCTTACTAATATGCTCCAAAACCCTCAACTACTTTATCACATCCACATATGACCTAAACCAAAAGTCAAACTCGGCCCCACCAATTCTTTCTATCCAGCGCCACCGAGTTTCAAATGCCATAGCCACTGCCACAAACCTTAGGCAAATCGGTCTCACCGATAGAGATCTCGGTCTCACCGAGATGGGATTGTAATCTCTCCATTTCCCTTCGTAACATTTCGGTCTTACTGAGATGAGCAATCGGTTCCACCGAGATTGCAATGTAAACTCTCTGTTTTCCCTTCGTAATGTTTCGGTCTCACCGAAATGAGCGATCGGTCCCACTGAGTTTACCTGACAAACTCTCTGGTTAGCTTATTACCAAATTAGGTCTCACCGAGTTTGTGTAATCGGTCTCACCGAGATTATGTTATGCCCTAACCATAATCATATCGGTCATACCGAGTTGCATGTCGGTCCCACCGAAAACCCTAACGGTCACTAGCTTTGCTGAATTGGTCCGACTGAGTTTAACAATTCGGTCCCACCGAGATTGGCAAGTTGTGTAATGGTTAGATTTCGTGTGGAGGCTATATATACCCCTCCACCACCTCTTCATTCGTGGAGAGAGCCATCAGAACAAACCTACACTTCCAACTTACTTTTTCTTAGAGTGAACCACCTACACTTGTGTTGAGGCCAAGATATTCCATTCTTACCATATGAATCTTGATCTCTAGCCTTCCCCAAGTTGCTTTCCACTCAAAACTTCTTTCCACCAAATCCATATCATGTGAGAGAGAGTTGAGTGTTGGGGAGACTATCATTTGAAGCACAAGAGCAAGGAGTTCATCATCAACACACCATTTGTTACTTCTTGGAGAGTGGTGTCTCCTAGATTGGCTAGGTGTCACTTGGGAGCATCCGACAAGATTGTGGAGTTGAACCAAGGAGTTTGTAAGGGAAAGGAGATCGCCTACTTCGTGAAGATCTACCGCTAGTGAGGCAAGTCCTTTGTGGGCGACGGCCATGGTGGGATAGGTGGCCCCACCTGGTGGACCCTCGGGACCCTTCCGGTGGTCCCGGTACAATACCGGTGACCCCCGACACTTTCCCGGTGGCCGAAACTGGTCTTCCTATATATAAATCTTTACCTCCGGACCATTTCGGAACTCTTTATGACGTCCAAGATATCATCCGGGACTCCGAACAACTTTCGGGTTACCGCATACTAATATCTCTACAACCCTAGCGTCACCGAACCTTAAGTGTGTAGATCCTACGGGTTCGGGAACCATGCAGTCAAGACCGAGACAACTCTCCGGCAAATAACCAACAGCGGGATCTAGATACCCATGTTGGCTCCCACATATTCCACGATGATCTCATCGGATGAACCACGATGTCGAGGATTCAATCAATCCCGTATTCAATTCCCTTTGTCAATCGGTACATTACTTGCCCGAGATTCGATCGTCGGTATCCCAATACCTTGTTTAATCTCATTACCGGCAAGTCACTTTACTCGTTCTGTAACACATCATCCCGTGACCAAATACTTAGTCACACTGAGCTCATTATGATGATGCATTACCGAGTGGGCCCAGAGATACCTCTCTGTCATACGGAGTGACAAATCCCAGTCTCGATTCATGCCAACCTAACAGACACTTTCGGAGGTACCTGTAGTGCACCTCTATAGCCACCCAGTTACGTTGTGACGTTTGGTACACCCAAAGCATTCCTACGGTATCCAGGAGTTGCACAATCTCATGTTCTAAGGAAATGATACTTGACATTAGAAAAGCTTTAGCAGACGAACTATACAATCTTGTGCTAGGCTTAGGATTGGGTCTTGTCCATCACATCATTCTCCTAATGATGTGATCCCGTTATCAATGACATCCAATGTCCATGGTCAGGAAACCATGACCATCTATTGATCAACGAGCTAGTCAACTAGAGGCTTACTAGGGACATGTTGTGGTCTATGTATTAACACATGTATTACGGTTTCCGGTTAATACAATTATAGCATGAACAATAGACAATTATCATGAACAAGGAAATACAATAATAACCATTTTATTATTGCCTCTAGGGCATATTTCCAATAGTCTCCCACTTGCACTAGAGTCAATAATCTAGTTCACATCACTATGTGATTGCAATGAATCCAACACCCATGGGGTTTGTTCATATCTTGCTTGTGAGAGAGGTTTATTAGTCAATGAGTCTGAACCTTTCAGATCCATGTGTGCTTTACAAATCTCTATGTCATCTTGTAGATGCAGCTACCATGCACTACTTGGAGCTATTCCAAATAACTGTTCTACTATACGAATCCGGTTTACTACTCAGAGCCATCCAGATTAGTGTCAAAGTTTGCATCGACGTAACCCTTTACACGAACTCTTTTACCACCTCCATAATCAAGAAAATTCCTTAGTCCACTATTACTAAGGATAAGTTTGACCGCTGTCATGTGATCCATTCCTGGATCACTCTTGTACCCCTTGACTAACTCATGGCAAGGCACACTTCAGGTGTGGTACACAACATAGCATACTGTAGAGCCTACGTCTAAAAGCATAGGGGACGACCTTCGTCCTTTCTCTCTCTTCTGCCGTGGTCAGGTCTTGAGTCTTACTCAATACTCACACCTTGTAACACAGCTAAGAACTCCTTCTTTGCTGATCTATTTTGAACTCCTTCAAAATCTTGTCACGGTATGTATTCATTTGAAAGTAATATTAAGAGTTTTTTATCTATCCTTATAGATCTTGATGCTCAATGTTCAAGTAGCTTAATCCAAGTTTTCCATTGAAAAACACTTTTCAAATAATTATGCATGCTTTCCAGAAATTCTACATCATTTCTGATCAACAATATGTTAACAACATATACTCATCAAAAATTCTATAGTGCTCCCACTCACTTCTTTGGAAATACAAGTTTCTCATAAACTTTGTATAAACCCAAAATCTTTGATCATCTCATCAAAGTGTACATTCCAACTCTGAGATGCTTACTCCAGTCCTTAGAAGGATTGCTGGAGCTTTGCATACTTGTTAGCATCTTTCAGGATTGACAAAACCTTCTGGTTGTATCACATACAACCTTTCCTCAAGAAAATCATTGAGGAAACAATGTTTTGACATCCTATCTGCAAGATTTCATAAATAATGTAGTAACTGCTAACATAATTCCAACAGACTCTTAGCATCGCTATGAGTGAGAAAGTCTCATCGTAGTCAACTCCTTGAACTTGTCGGGAAACATCTTAACGACAAGTTGAGCTTTCTTAATGGTGACACTTACCATCATTGTCCGTCTTCCTTTTAAAAATCCATCTGCACCCAATAGCCTTACGACCATCAAGTAGTTCTTTCAAAGTCTAAACTTTGTTTTATACATGGATCCTCTCTCGGATTTTATGGCCTCGAGCCATTCGTCAGAATCCGGGCCCACCATCGCTTCTCCATAGCTCGTAAGTTCATAGTTGTCTAGCAACATGACTTCCAAGACAGGATTACGTACCACTCTGAAGTAGTACACATCCTTGTTGACCTATGAGGTTTGGTAGTGACTTGATCCGAAGTTTCATGATCACTATCATAAGCTTCCACTTCAATTGGTGTAGGTGCCACACGAACAACTTCATGTGCCCTGCTACACACTAGTTGAAGTGACGGTTCAATAACCTCATCAAGTCTCCACCATCCACCCACTCAATTCTTTCGAAAGAAACTTTTCCTCGAGAAAGGACCCATTTATAGAAACAATCACTTTTGCTTCCAGATCTGAAATAGGAGGTATACCCAACTATTTTTGGGTATTCTATGAAGATGCATTTATCCGCTTTGGGTTCGAGGTTTTTAGCCTGAAACTTTTTCACATAAGCATCGCAGCTCCAAACTTTTAAGAAACGACAGCTTAGGTTTCTCTAAACCATACTTCATACGGTGTCGTCTCAACGGAATTGTGTGGTGCCTTATTTAAAGTGAATGCAGTTGTCTCTAATGCCTAACCCATAAACGATAGTGGTAATTTGATAAGAGACATCATGGTATGCACCATATCCAATAGGGTGCAGTTATGATGTTCGGACACACCATCACACTATGGTGTTCCAGGCGGTATTAGTTGTGAAACAATTTCCACAATGTCTTAATTGTGTGCCAAACTCGTAACTCAGATATTCATCTCTATGATCATATCATAGACATTTTATCATCTTGTCATGACGATCTTCAACTTCACTCTGAAATTACTTGAACCTTTCAATAATTCACACTTGTGTTTCATCAAGTAAATATACTCAGCATCTACTCAAATCATTTGTGAAGTAAGAACATAACGATATCCACTGCGTGCCTCAGCACTCATTGGACTGCACACATCAAAATGTATTACTTCCAACAAGTTGCTTTCTTGTTCCATCTTACTGAAAACGAGGCCTTTGAGTCATCTTGCCCATGTGGTATGATTTGCATGTCTTAAGTGATTCAAAATCAAGTGAGTACAAATGATCCATCTGTATGGGGTTTATTCATGCATATCTACCAATAGACATGGTTCGCATGTCTCAATCTTTTCAAAAACGAGTGAGTCCAAAGATCCATCAACATGGAGATTCTTCATGCGTTTTATACCAACATGACTCAAATGGCAGTGCCACAAGTATGTGGTACTATCATTACTATCTTATATCTTTTGGCATGAACATGTGTATCACTATGATCGAGATTCAATAAACCATTTATTTTAGGTGCAAGACCATTGAAGGTATTATTCAAGTGAACAGAGTAACCATTATTCTCCTTAAATGAATAACCGTATGGCGATAAACATAATCCAATCATGTCTATGCTCAACGCAAACACCAAATAACAATTATTTAGGTTTAACACCAATCTCGATGGTAGAGGGAGCGTGCGATGTTTGATCACATCAACCTTGGAAACACTTCCAACATATCATCATCTCACCTTTAGCTAGTCTCCGTAGCCTTTTATTTCGAGTTACTAACACTTAGCAACCGAACCGGTATTTATTACCCTGGTGCTACTAGGAGTACTAGTAAAGTACACAATAATATAATGTATATTCAAAATACTTCTGTCGACCTTGCCGGCCTTCTCATCTACCAAGGATCTAGGGTAGTTCTGCTTCAGTGACCGTTCCCCTCATTATAGAAGCACTTAGTCTCGGGTTTGGTTCAACCTTGGGTTTCTTCACTAGAGCAGCAACTGATTTGCCGTCTCATGAAGTATCCCTTCTTTCCCTTGCCCTTCTTGAAACTAGTGGTTTTACTAACCATCAACAATTGATGCTCCTACTTGATTTCTACTTTCACGGTGTCAAACATCGCAAATTGCTCAAGGATCATCATGTCTATCCCTGATATGTTATAGTTCATCACTAAGCTCTAATAGCTTGGTGGCAGTGACTATGGAGAACTATCACTATCTCATCTGGAAGATTAACTCCCACTCGATTCAAGCGATTGTAGTACTCAGACAATCTGAGCACATGCTCAACGATTGAGCTTTTCTCCCTTAGTTTGTAGGCTTAAGAAACTTGTCAGAGGTCTCATACCTCTTGACGTGGGCACTAGTCTGAAATCTCAATTTCAGTCTTTGGAACATCTCATATGTTCTGCGACATTTCAAAAACGTCTTTGGTGCCACAATTCTAAACCGTTAGTATTACGCACTAAACTATCACGTAGTCATCAAAATGTGTATGTCAGATGTTTCCCAACATCTACAGACGACTCTTGAGGTTCAACGCACTGAGCGGTGCATTAAGGACATAGCCCTTCTGTGCAGCAATGAGGACAATCCTCAGTTCATGGATCCAGTCCGCATAATTGCTACTGTCAACTCTCAACTAAATTTTCTCTAGGAACATATCAAAAACAGTAGAACCAAAGCATGAGCTACGACATAATTTGCAAAGACCTTTTGACTATGTTCATGATATTTAAGTTCATCTAATCAAATTATTCAATGAACTCCCACTTAGATAGACATCCCTCTAGTCATCTAAGTGATACATGATCCGAGTCAACTAGGTCGTGTCCGATCATCACGTGAGACGGACTAGTCATCATCGGTGAACATCTTCATGTTGATCCTATGCACTATACGACTCATGTTCGACCTTTTGGTCTTCCGTGTTCCGAGGCCATGTCTGTACATGCTAGGCTCGTCAAGTTAACCAAAGTGTATTGCGTGTGTAAATCTGGCTTACACCCGTTGTATGCGAACGTTAGAACCTATCACACCCGATCATCACATGGTGCTTCGGAACAACGGACCTTAGAAACGGTGCACAGTGGGGAACACAATCCTTGATATTTTAAAGAGGGATCATCTTATTTATGCTACCGTCGTTCTAAGCAAATAAGATGTAAAAACATGACAAACATCACATGCAAATCATAAAGTGACATGATATGGCCAATATCATCTTGCACCTTTGATCTCCATCTTTGAGGCATGGCATGAACACCATCATCACTGGCATGACACCATGATCTCCACCATCATGATCTCCATCACTGTGTCTTCATGAAGTTGCCTCGCCAACTATTACTTCTACTACTACGGCTAACAGTTAGCAATAAAGTAAAGTAATTACATGGCGTTTTCATTGACACACAGGTCATAAATAAATTAAGACAACTCCTATGGCTCCTGCCGGTTGTCATACTCATCGACATACAAGTCGTGATTCCTATTACAAGAACATGATCAATCTCATACATCACATATATCATTCATCACATCCTTTTGGCCATATCACATCACATAGCATACCCTGCAAAAACAAGTTAGACGTCCTCTAATTGTTGTTGCATGTTTTACATGGCTGCTATGGGTTTCTAGCAAGAACGTTTCTTACCTACGCAAAACCACAACGGTGATATGCCAATTGCTATTTACCCTTCATAAGGACCCTTTTCATCGAATCCGATCCGACTAAAGTGGGAGAGACAGACACCCGCCAGCCACCTTATGCATCAAGTGCATGTCAGTCGGTGGAACCTGTCTCACGTAAGTGTACGTGTAAGGTCGGTCCGGGCCGCTTCATCCCACAATGCCGCTGAATCAAGATAAGACTAGTAACGACAAGCAAATTGAACAAATCATCGCCCACAACTACTTTGTGTTCTACTCGTGCATAGAATCTACGCATAGACCTAGCTCATGATGCCACTATTGGGGAACGTAGCAGAAATATAAAATTTTCTATGCATCACCAAGATCAATCTATGGAGTCATCTAGCAACAAGGGGAATAGAGGTGCATCTACATACCCTTGTAGATCGCGAGCGGAAGCGTTCAAGAGAACGGGGTTGATGGAGTCGTACTCGTCGTGATCCAAATCACCGATGACCGAGTGCCGAACGGACGGCACCTCCGTGTTCAACACACGTATGGTTGGGAGAGACGTCTCCTGCTTCTTGATCCAGCAAGGGGGAGGAGAGGTTGATGGAGATCTAGCAGCACGACGGCGTGGTGGTGGAAGCAGCGGGATCTCGGCAAGGCTTCGCCAAGCACTAACGAGAGGGAGAGGTGTCACGAAGGGAGAGGGAGGCGCCAGGGACTTGGGTGCGGCTGCCCTCCCTCTCCTCCACTATATATAGGGGCCAGGGGGCGCCTGCCCCTCTAGATCCCATCTAGATGGGGGGTAGCGGCCAAGGGGGTGGCTTGGCCCCCAAGCCAAGTGGAGGCACCCCCACCCCTAGGGTTTGTAACCCTAGGCGCAGGGAGAGGCCCAAGGGGGCGCACCAGCCCACCAGGGGCTGGTTCCCTACCCACTTCAGCCCATGGGGCCCTCCGGGATAGGTGGCCCCACACGGTGGACCCCCGGGACCCTTCCGGTGGTCCCGGTACAATACAGGTGACCCGCGAAACTTTCCCGGTGGCCGAAACTGGTCTTCCTATATATAAATCTTTACCTCCGGACCATTCCAGAACTCCTCGTGATGTCCGGGATCTCATCCGGGACTCCGAACAACTTTCGGGTTACCGCATACTAATATCTCTACAACCCTAGCGTCATCGAACCTTAAGTGTGTAGACCCTACGGGTTCGGGAACCATGCAGTCATGACCGAGACAACTCTCCGGCCAATAACCAACAGCGGGATCTGGATACCCATGTTGGCTCCCACATATTCCACGATGATCTCATCGGATGAACCACGATGTCGAGGATTCAATCAATCCCGTATTCAATTCCCTTTGTCAATCAGTACGTTACTTGCCCAAGTTTCGATCATCAGTATCCCAATACCTTGTTCAATCTCGTTACCGGCAAGTCACTTTACTCATTCCGTAACACATCATCCCGAGACCAACTACTTAGTCACACTGAGCTCATTATGATGATGCATTACCGAGTGGGCCCAGAGATACCTCTCCGTCATACGGAGTGACAAATCCCAGTCTCGATTCATGCCAACCCAACAGACACTTTCGGAGATACCTGTAGTGCACCTTTATAGCCACCCAGTTATGTTGTGACGTTTGGTACACCCAAAGCATTCCTACGGTATCCAGGAGTTGCACAATCTCATGGTCTAAGGAAATGATACATGACATTAGAAAAGCTTTAGCAGACGAACTATACGATCTTGTGCTAGGCTTAGGATTGGGTCTTGTCCATCACATCATTCTCCTAATGATGTGATCCCGTTATCAATGACATCCAATGTCCATGGTCAGGAAACCATGACCATCTATTGATCAACGAGCTAGTCAACTAGAGGCTTACTAGGGACATGTTGTGGTCTATGTATTCACACATGTATTCCGGTTTCCGGTTAATACAATTATAGCATGAATAATAGACAATTATCATGAACAAGGAAATACAATAATAACCATTTTATTATTGCCTCTAGGGAATATTTCCAACATCTTCTTCGTGGACCGTTCGTGGGTGGAGCCCTCCGTGGACTCGCGCAACCGTTACCCTTCGTGGGTTGAAGTCTCCATCAACGTGGATGTACGATAGCACCACCTATCAGAACCATGACAAAAACATCTGTGTCTCCTATTGCGTTTGAATCCTCCAAACCCTTCCCTTTACATTCTTGCAAGTTGCATGCTTTACTCTCAACTGCTCATATACTCTTTGCATGCTTGCTTGTATTGTGTTAAGATTGCTTGGCTTGTCCAAAGTTGCTAAAATCTGCCAAGAACTAAAATTGGGAAAAGGATAAGTTTTTATTTGGTCAAGTAGTCTAATCACCCCCCCCCCTCTAGACATAGTTTCGATCCTACAAGTGGTATCAAAGATTTGGTCTCCATTTGGTTTGACTTTCATAGCTTTTGGAAGTCGTAGCCTTGGTTTCACAACCTAGGAGAGTATGGCGTCTAGCGAGGGAAATTACCACCGTAGAGGTCATTACTTTGATGGTACTAATTTTGCTAGTTGGAAGCATAAGCTGAAAATGCATATTCTTGGACATAACCCCGCCGTATGGGCTATTGTGTGTATTTGCTTGCAAAGTGAGTTCTTTGATGGGAGAGAACCGAATCATGAAGCTACCACGGAAGAATTGAAGATGCTGCAATACAATGCTCAAGCTTGTGATATCCTCTTCAACGGATTGTGCCCCGAAGAATTCAACAAAATCAGCCGTTGATAATGCAAAGGAAATTTGGGATACTTTGATAGATATGCACGAAGCTACCGACTCCGTTAAGGAATCCAAGTTGGATGTGCTTCAAAGTCAGCTTGACAAGTTCAAAATGAAGGATGGTGAAGGTGTCGCTAAAATGTACTCTAGGCTTGCTCTTATAACAAATGAGATCGCCGGGTTAGGAAGTGAAGAGATGACCAAGAAATTCATCATCAAGAAGATCCTGAGAGCTTTGGACGGAAAATATGATACCGTATGTACATTGATTCAAATGATGCCCAATTACAAAGATCTCAAGCCAACGGAAGTCATTGGAAGAATTGTTGCTCATGAGATGTCACTCAAGGATAAGGAGGAGCTCCATAACAAGTCAAGTGGTGCTTACAAAGCCTCATGTGAAGCTCCCACATCATCAAGCGAGAAACAAACCTTCAATGAAGAATTGAGCCTAATGGTGAAGAACTTCAACAAGTTCTACAAGAGTAGAAGCAAAGAGAGAATTTCCAAGTCAAGGTCCTACAATGACAAAAGATCTTCTAGTCGAGAGCGAAATTGCTACAATTGTGGAAGACCCGGACACTATTCCAATGAGTGTACGGCACCCTACAAAAGAAGAGAAGATTCTCCAAAAAGAAGAAGTAGAAGACAAGAATCACCATTAAGAGAGAGAAGGAGTAGAGATGATCGTTATGAACGAAGAACATCCCGGAGAAGCAAAGATTCGGAAAGGAAGGACAAGTCATCAAAGAGCTACACAAAACGAAGACATCAAGCTCATGTTGGTGAATGGGTATCCGGCTCCGACTCCGACAATCACTCTGAGAGAAGCTATCACTCTGACTCCGAATATACTCAAGATGAAGGTGTTGCCGGTCTTGTGTCAACCAACTCCTACGACATATTTGATTCACCAAATGAAGGACTTGGAAGATGCTTCATGGCTAAAGGCACAAAGGTATCACACCCCGAGTATGTTGATTTCAATAGTGATGAAGATGACTTGTTAGGTGATGATGATCTACTTATTGACAACACTAGTGATGAATACTATGACGAAACGCCATTTAATCATGCTAATCAAGATAAAACGAATGACAATGATAAGGAGAAGATTGAGTTTCTAACTAAAGAACTAAACACTCTTAAGTTAGCTCCTGAAACTATCTTAGGAGATCATCGAGAACTTTTAAGGATTCATGAGAAATTAAGTTTTGAAAAGCTCAACCTTGAGCAAGAGCATGAGTTCTTAAAGGCAATCGATGATGATCTTCGCAAGAAAAGTTCTTCTTACATTGCCAAGCATTTACTCTTATCCACTTACATGCCTCAAGTCAAGTCTAGTAACAAGAACAAGAAAGATTCCTCTGGTAGTAACAATATATAATCATGCCAAATCTAATGTTGTTGCTTCTAGTAGTTCTCTTGATTCCACTAATGATTCTCTTAGACAAGTTACACTTGAGCAAGAAAATAGCTTATTGAAGGGAATTATAGAGAAACATGTTTACAAGAGCCTTGTCGGGAGTAACCAATTCGAGGAAATTGTACACAAGCAAGGAAGGCACCGGAAGAACCAAGGTGTTGGTTTTGTACGAAAGTTCAATGCCAATGGAGTTGAGTGGGAAGAATATCAATACCCCAAGACGAAGTTTGTTCCTCAACAAGAGAAGTATGATCCTACTTCCTTCAAAGGGACACAAGCTCAAGATGATCTTCCACCACAAGACCACAAGCAAAAAGGCAAGGATAAGCTTCAAGAGGAAATTGATGCATTTGAAGAAGCACCCAAGGCCTTGGTCAAGTGGGTTCCCAAGACTACATCAAGTTCTACTTCATCAAGTACGACTACAACTCCAAGGATTCCCATCAAGATGATGTGGATCCCGAAGAAGAAGAACTAGAGAGTTCTTGAGGGTGACTCCGCCAACATACTTCACTCTTATCATTTTGGCAAGAACAAGTGCAATCAACTTCCACATCTTGCACTAGTTCAAGGAGTCACAAACCCTCTTGTTGGTAAGAAAAGGGACAAGGTAACCTAATGCTTTCATAGACATCATCTTGTGTGTGCATCACTCTATGTCTATGGATATCCTTGTTTGTTCCTTGTGGGACTAACTCGTGTACGTATTGAAAGTGCAACTCACTCCGAAGGATTGCTCCAAATGATCTACATCAACATTGAGCATCCACATCTTCAACACCTACATGAAGTCATCATCGACAAAACCCAAGGTTAGTTCATCCCTCTTAGGGGGGATCTCACATCTAAGGGGAGCTTTACTCTAAAATTGAGCTAAAGCAACTCTAATGGTGTGAACACAAGAACGCTTTATGTAAAAATGGTAACCCCATTTGTGCTTAAACAATGAGTATGACCTATGATCAAATGTTCTCATTTGACTCCTAAGTCAATATACTCATATATAGATGACCTAGTCATCACCAATTGCTTGATAGATGCTAGAATTGGTTGTGCATGTTTTGCCACATATTTCATTTGCCATTTTATTGTGTGAGCATGTTGGTTGCATAATTTACTCATTCGAGGACATCCACTTGTTGTTTTGATTGTTTGGTTCCTTTTTCTTTTGCCAAGTGGATGGACAAGAATGCCTAAGAACCTTCTCTAGCTATCTATGCTTTTCTCATCTCAAACTCTATTCATGCTACATCACAAAGTTTGATCAAGTCAGATTCAAACCACTTTGTGTGAGGAGCACTCGGATGTTGGGGAACATAGTAATTTCAAAAAAAATCCTACGCACACGCAAGATCATGGTGATGCATAGCAACGAGAGAGGAGAGTGTTGTCCATGTACCCTCGTAGACCGAAAGCGGAAGCGTTAGCACAACGCGGTTGATGTAGTCGTACGTCTTCACAGCCCGACCGATTAAGCACCGAAACTACGGCACCTCCGAGTTCTAGCACATGTTCAGCTCGATGACGATCATCGGACTCCGATCCAGCAGAATGTCGGGGAAGAGTTCTGTCAGCACGACGGCGTGGTGACAATCTTGATGTTCTACTGTCGTAGGGCTTCGCCTAAGCACCACTACAATATTATCGAGGACTATGGTGGAGGGGGGCACCGCACACGGCTAAGAGATCAATGATCAACTGTTGTGTCTGGGGTGCCCCCCTGCCCCTGTATATAAAGGAGCAAGGGGGAGGAGGCGGCCAGGCAAGGGGTGTGCCAGGAGGAGTCCTACTCCTCCTGGGAGTAGGACTCCCCCCCTTTCCATGTTGGACTAGGACTTGGGGGGAAGGAGAGAGAGGGAAAAGGAAAGGGGGGGCGCCGACCCCCCTCCTTGTCCAATTCGGACTTGGGGGGAGGGGCGCGCGGCTGCCCCTTGGCCTCCTCTCCACTTCCTCCACTAGGCCCATTAAGGCCCATTATGTTACCGAGGGGTTCCGGTAACCTCCCGGTACTCCGGTAAAATGCTGATTTCACCCGGAACACTTCCGATGTCCAAACATAGGCTTCCAATATATCAATCTTCATGTCTCGACCATTTCGAGACTCCTCGTCATGTCCGTGATCATATCTGGGACTCCCACTACTAGGAAAAGGACTACTAATGGAGCATCGGTTTTGCCTACTAATGGCGCACTACTGATGCGCCATTAGCATCACGCCACTAGAATTTTTTTCTAATGGTGCACCTGTGGTGCGCCATTAGAATCTGGTATTCTAATGGCGCACCGCTGGTGCGCCATTAGTATGGCCCACGGTGCGCCATTAGTATAGGCCACTGGTGCGCCATTAGTATTTTTGAATTTTGAAGGCGGGAAAATAGTAGTGGCGCACCGTCTAACCCCCACCATGCGCCATTGCTATTTTTTTGAATTTTGAATTTGGATCTGGATCGTGATTTTTTTGCCCATTTTTTGCTTGTTTTTTTTGCTCGTTTTTTGGCACGATATTATTTCAAATTTTGTTCCTGTTTTTGGATCTTTTACGTTATTTTGTCGTGTTCTTTTCCCGAAGAGGAGTTCGCCGGAGAGGAGGAGGAGGAGGAGGAGGTAACCGGAAAGGCGCTCACCTACATCGCCGGAGAGGAGGAGGAGGTCGCCGGAGAGGAGTTCACCGGAGCATCGGAGAGGAGAGGAGGAAGGAGAAACCATGAGGGGATGGGAGGAGAGGAGGGAGGAGGAGCTCACCGGAGAGGACGGAGGAGGAGCTCACCAGAGAGGAGGGAGGAGGAGGTCGCCGGAGAGGAGGAGGAGGTCGCCGGAGAGGAGGAGGAGGTCGCCGGAGAGGAGGAGGAGGAGGTCGCCCGAGAGGAGGAGGGTAGTATGGTGGAGGAGAGAAGGGAAGATGGAGTGGAGGAGAGGAGGAGATGGAGTGGAGGAGAGGTGGAGTGGAGGAGAAAGAATGAAGAGGTAAGGAGGAGAGGACCACGCCCAGCCATATATACGGCATAGTAATGGCGCACCGTGGGCAGGTGCGCCATTACTAACTTTTTTTATTTTTTTATTTATTTTGAATTTTGAAGGAAGGAAGTGGCGCACCATGGGCAGGTGCACCATTACTAACATTTTTTTATTTTTTTGATTGATTTTGAATTTTGAAGGCGGGAAGATACTAATGGCGCACCATGGGCAGGTGCGCCATTAGTAAGTTTGAATTTTTTTTTTGAATTTTTTTGCCTCCCCAGATCTTAAAAGCCCCGTAACTTTTTTCTGTTAGGTTTTTGAGGATTTTGAAAATGTTTTAACGGGGTACCCCTGGTTAAATTCAGATGTAACTTTTCGAGTAGATGATTTTTCATATAAAAAACTTTTTCATCCGAGTTCGTATGCAAAAGTTATGCCCATTTTTACAAATTCTCGAGAGAATTTGCAAAAAAGTCAAAAATTCATGTTTGTAAATTTTGCTAACAACTAGACCACATATCACATGGGAAACTTATTTTCTTTTACTTTTTTGACATTTCCATAATTTTTTATTTTTTTAAAAAATTGAAAAGGCGGTCCACAGGGGGGGTGCATTCGGTGGAAGTGGTGGCCAAGTTACTAATGGCGCACCGTGGCATGGTGCACCATTAGTAGTTCAACTAGTAATGGCGCACCACTCCCACGGTGCGCCATTAGTAATTTTGAAAAAAAAATAAAAAAAAAATTACTAATGGCGCACCGTGGATGTGGTGCGCCATTAGTAGTTCAACTAGTAATGGCGCACCACACCCACGGATGCGCCATTAGTAGTTTTGAAAAAAAATTGATTTTTTTTACTAATGGCGCACCGTGGATGTGGTGCGCCATTAGTATTTGCACACTAATGGCGTACCAACACATGGTGCGCCATTAGTATTTAGTAATGGTGCACCACATGTACAATGCGCCATTAGTGTCAATCTCATCTTTAGCCCTTTTCCTAGTAGTGTCCGAACAACCTTCGGTACATCAAAATATATAAACTCATAATGAAACTGTCATCGTAACGTTAAGCGTGCGGACCCTACGGGTTCGAGAACAATGTAGACATGACCGAGACATGTCTCTGGTCAATAACCAATAGCGGAACCTGGATGCTCATATTGGCTCCTACATTTTCTACGAAGATCTTTATCAGTCGGACCGCATAACAACATACGTTGTTCCCTTTGTCATCGGTATGTTACTTGCCCGAGATTCGATCATCGGTATCTCAATACCTAGTTCAATCTCATTACCAGCAAGTCTCTTTACTCGTTCCGTAATACATCATCCGGCAACTAACTCATTAGTTGCAATGCTTGCAAGGCTTTAAGTGATGTGCATTGCCGAGAGGGCCCAGAGATACCTCTCCGACAATCGGAGTGACAAATCCTAATCTCGAAATACGCCAACCCAAGAAGTACCTTTGGAGACACCTGTAGAGCACCTTTATAATCACCCAGTTACGTTGTGATGTTTGGTAGCACACAAAGTGTTCCTCCGGTAAACGGGAGTTGCATAATCTCATAGTCATAGGAACATGTATAAGTTATGAAGAAAGCAATAGCAACAAACTAAACGATCAAGTGCTAAGCTTATGGAATGGGTCAAGTCAATCACATCATTCTCCTAATGATGTGATCCCGTTAATCAAATGACAACTCATGTCTATGGCTAGGAAACATAACCATCTTCGATCAACGAGCTAGTCAAGTAGAGGCATACTAGTGACACTCTGTTTGTCTATGTATTCACACATGTATTATGTTTCCGGTTAATACAATTCTAGCATGAATAATAAACATTTATCATGATATAAGGAAATAAATAATAACTTTATTATTGGCTCTAGGGCATATTTCCTTCAGTCTCCCACTTGCACTAGAGTCAATAATCTAGATTACACAGTAATGATTCTAACACCCATGGAGCCTTGGTGCTGATCATGTTTTGCTCGTGGAAGAGGCTTAGTCAGCGAGTCTGCAACATTCAGATCCGTGTGTATCTTGCAAATTTCTATGTCTCCCACTTGGACTAAATCCCAAATGGAATTGAAGCGTCTCTTGATGTGCTTGGTTCTCTTGTGAAATCTGGATTCCTTCGCCAAGGAAATTGCACCAGTATTGTCTCAAAAGATTTTCATTTGACCCGATGTACTAGGTATGACACCTAGATTGGATATGAACTCCTTCATCCAGACTCCTTCATTTGCTGCTTCCGAAGCAGCTATGTACTCTGCTTCACATGTAGATCCCGCCATGATGCTTTGTTTAGAACTGCACCAACTGACAGCTCCACCGTTCAATATAAACACGTATCCGGTTTGCGATTTATAATCGTCCGGATCAGTGTCAAAGCTTGCATCAACGTAACCATTTAAGATGAGCTCTTTGTCACCTCCATATACGAGAAACATATCCTTAGTCCTTTTCAGGTACTTTAGGATGTTCTTGACCGATGTCCAGTGATCCACTCCAGGATTACTTTGGTACCTCCCTACTAGACTTATAGCAAGGCACACATCAGGTCTGGTACATAGCATTGCATACATGATAGAGCCTATGGCTAAAGCATAGGGAACATCTTTCATTTTCTCCCTATCTTCTGTGGTGGTCGGACATTGAGTCTTACTCAACTTAACACCTTGTAACACAGGCAAGAACCCTTTCTTTGACTGATCCATTTTGAATTTCTTCAAAACTTTGTCAAGGTATGTGCTTTGTGAAAGTTCAATTAAGTGTCTTGATCTATCTCTATAGATCTTAATGCCCAATATGTAAGCATCTTCACCGAGGTCTTTCATTGAAAAACTCTTATTCAAATATCCCTTTATGATATCCAGAAATTCTATATCATTTCCAATCAATAATATGTCATCCACATATAATATCAGAAATGCTACAGAGCTCCCACTCACTTTCTTGTAAATGCAGGCTTCTCCAAAAGTCTGTACAAAACCAAATGCTTTGATCACACTATCAAAGCGTTTATTCCAACTCCGAGAGGCTTGCACCAGTCCATAAATGGATCGCTGGAGCTTGCACACTTTGTTAGCTCCCTTTGGATCGACAAAACCTTCTGGCTGCAATATACAACTCTTCTTGCAGAAATCCATTTAGGAATGCAGTTTTAACATCCATTTGCCAAATTTCGTAATCATAAAATGTGGCAATTGCTAACATGATTCAGACAGACTTAAGCATCGCTACGGGTGAGAAGGTCTCATCGTAGTCAATCCTTTCAACTTGTCGAAAACCTTTTGCAACAAGTCGAGCTTTGTAGACAGTAACATTACCGTCAGCGTCAGTCTTCTTCTTGAAGATCCATTTATTATCAATTGCTTGCCGATCAGGGCAAGTCAACCAAAGTCCATACTTTGTTCTCATACATGGATCCCATCTCAGATTTCATGGCTTCTAGCCATTTTGTGGAATCTGGGATCACCATCGCTTCTTCATAGTTCGTAGGTTCATCATGATCTAGTAGCATGACTTCCAGAACAGGATTATGGTACCACTCTGGTGCGGATCTTATTCTGGTTGATCTACGAGGTTCGGTAGTAACTTGATCTGAAGTTTCATGATCATTATCATTAGCTTCCTCACTAATTGGTGTAGGTGTCACAGAAACCGGTTTCTGTGATGTACTACTTTCCAACAAGGGAGCAAGTACAGTTACCTCATCAAGTTCTACTTTCCTCCCACTCACTTCTTTCGAGAGAAACTCCTTCTCTAGAAAGGATCCATTCTTAGCAACGAAAGTCTTGCCTTCGGATCTGTGATAGAAGGTGTACCCAACAGTTTCCTTTGGGTATCCTATGAAGACACATTTCTCTGATTTGGGTTTGAGCTTATCAGGTTGAAGCTTTTTCACATAAGCATCGCAGCCCCAAACTTTCAGAAACGACAACTTCGGTTTCTTGCCAAACCACAGTTCGTAAGGTGTCGTCTCAACGGATTTCGATGGTGCCCTATTTAACGTGAATACAGCCGTCTCTAAAGCATAATCCCAAAATGATAGCGGTAAATCTGTAAGAGACATCATAGATCGCACCATATCTAGTAAAGTACGATTACGACGTTCGAACACACCATTACGTTGTGGTGTTCCAGGTGGCGTGAGTTGCGAAACTATTCCGCATTATTTCAAATGTAGACCAAACTCGTAACTCAAATATTCTCCTCCACGATCAGATCATAGAAACTTTATTTTCTTGTTACGATGATTTTCAACTTCACTCTGAAATTCTTTGAACTTTTCAAATGTTTCAGACTTATGTTTCATTAAGTAGATATACCCATATCTGCTTGAATCATCTGTGAAGGTGAGAAAATAACGATATCCGCCACGAGCATCAATATTCATCGGACCACATACATCTGTATGTATGATTTCCAACAAATCTGTTGCTCTCTCCATAGTACCGGAGAATGGCGTTTTGGTCATCTTGCCCATGAGGCACGGTTCGCAAGTACCAAGTGATTCATAATCAAGTGATTCCAAAAGTCCATCAGTATGGAGTTTCTTCATGCACTTTATACCGATATGACCTGAACAGCAGTGCCACAAATAAGTTGCACTATCATTATCAACTCTGCATCTTTTGGCTTCAACATTATGAATATGTGTATCACTACTATCGAGATTCATCAAAAATAGACCACTCTTCAAGGGTGCATGACCATAAAAGATATTACTCATATAAATAGAACAACCATTATTCTCTAATTTAAATGAATAACCGTCTCGCATCAAACAAGATCCAGATATAATGTACATGCTCAACGTTGGCACCAAATAACAATTATTTAGGTCTAAAACTAACCCCGAAGGTAGATGTAGAGGTAGTGTGCCGACCGCGATCACATCGACTTTGGAACCATTTCCCACGCGCACCGTCACCTCGTCCTTTGCCAGTGTTCGCTTAATTCATAGTCCCTGTTTCGAGTTGCAAATGTTAGCAACAGAACCAGTATCAAATACCCAGGTGCTACTGCGAGCTCTAGTAAGGTACACATCAATAACATGTATATCACATATACCTTTGTTCACCTTGCCATCCTTCTTATCCGCCAAATACTTGGGGCAGTTCCGCTTCCAGTGTCCAGTCTGCTTGTAGTAGAAGCACTCAGTTTCAGGCTTAGGTCCAGATTTGGGTTTCTTCTCCTGAGTAGTAACTTGCTTACTGTTCTTCTTGAAGTTCCCCTTCTTCTTCCCTTTGCCCTTTTTCTTGAAACTGGCGGTCTTGTTGACCATCAACACTTGATGCTCCTTCTTGATTTCTACCTCCGCGGCCTTTAGCATTGCGAAGAGCTCGGGAATTGTCTTATCCATCCCTTGCATGTTATAGTTCATCACGAAGCTCGTGTGGCTTGGTGGCAGTGATTGAAGAACTTTGTGAATGACACTATCAACAGGAAGATTAACTCCCAGTTGAGTCAAGTGATTATGATACCCAGACATTTTGAGTATATGTTCACTGACAGAACTATTCTCCTCCATCTTGCATCTATAGAATTTATTGGAGACTTCATATCTCTCAATCCGGGCATTTGCTTGAAATATTAACTTCAACTCCTAGAACATCTCATATGCTCCATGACGTTCAAAACGTCGTTGAAGTCCCGATTCTAAGTCGTAAAGCATGGCACACTGAACTATCGAGTAGTCATCAGCTTTGCTCTGCCAGACGTTCATAACATCTGGTGTTGCTCCAGCAGCAGGCCTGGCACCTAGCGGTGCTTCCAGGACATAATTATTCTGTGCAGCAATGAGGATAATCCTCAAGTTACGGACCCAGTCAGTGTAATTGCTACCATCATCTTTCAACTTTGCTTTCTCAAGGAACGCATTAAAATTCAACGGAACAACAACACAGGCCATCTATCTACAATCAAACATAGACAAGCAAGATACTATCAGGTACTAAGTTCATGATAAATTTAAGTTCAATTAATCATATTACTTAAGAACTCCCACTTAGAAAGACATCCCTCTAATCTTCTAAGTGATCACGTGATCCAAATCAACTAAACCATAACCGATCATAACGTGAAATGGAGTAGCTTTCAATGGTGAACATCAATATGTTGATCATATCTACTATATGATTCACGCTCGACCTTTCGGTCTCAGTGTTCCGAGGCCATATCTGCATATGCTAGGCTCGTCAAGTTTAACCTGAGTATTCTGCGTGTGCAAAACTGGCTTGCACCCGTTGTAGATGGACATAGAGCTTATCACACCCGATCATCATGTGGTGTCTGGGTACGACGAACTTTGGCAACGGTGCATACTCAGGGAGAACACTTTTATCTTGAAATTTAGTGAGATATCATCTTATAATGCTACCGTCAATCAAAGCAAGATAAGATGCATAAAAGATAAACATCACATGTAATCAATATAAGTGATATGATATGGCCATCATCATCTTGTGCTTGTGATCTCCATCTCCGAAGCACCGTCATGATCACCATCGTCACGGGCGCGACACCTTGATCACCATTGTAGCATCATTGTCGTCTCGCCAATCTTATGCTTCCACGACTATCGCTACCGCTTAGTGATAAAGTAAAACATTACAGCGCAATTGCATTGCATACAATAAAGCGACAACCATATGGCTCATGCCAGTTGCCGATAACTCGGTTACAAAAACATGATCATCTCATACAATAAAATTTAGCATCATGTATTGACCATATCACATCACAACATGCCCTGCAAAAACAAGTTAGACGTCCTCTACTTTGTTGTTGCAAGTTTTACGTGGCTGCTACGGGCTTAAGCAAGAACCGTTCTGACCTACGCATCAAAACGACAACGATAGTTTGTCAAGTTGGTACTGTTTTAACCTTCGCAAGGACCGGGCGTAGCCACACTTGGTTCAACTAAAGTTGGAGAAACTGACACCCGCCAGCCACCTGTGTGCAAAGCACGTCGGTAGAACCAGTCTCGCATAAGCGTACGCGTAATGTCGGTCCGGGCTGCTTCATCCAACAATACCGCCGAACCAAAGTATGACATGCCGGTAAACAGTATGACTCATATCGCCCACAACTCATGTGTGTTCTACTCGTGCACAACATCAACGCATAAAACCTAGGCTCGGATGCCACTGTTGGGAACGTAGTAATTTCAAAAAAAATCCTACACGCACGCAAGATCATGGTGATGCATAGCAACGAGAGAGGAGAGTGTTGTCCACGTACCCTCGTAGACCGAAAGCGGAAGCGTTAGCACAACGCGGTTGATGTAGTCGTACGCCTTCACGGCCCGACCGATCAAGCACCGAAACTACGGCACCTCCGAGTTCTAGCACACGTTCAGCTCGATGACGATTCCCGGACTCCGATCCAGCAGAATGTCGGGGAAGAGTTCTGTCAGCACGACGGCGTGGTGACGATCTTGATGTCCTACTGTCGCAGGGCTTCACCTAAGCACCACTACAATATTATCGAGGACTATGGTGGAGGGGGGCACCGCACACGGCTAAGAGATCAATGATCAACTGTTGTGTCTAGGGTGCCCCCCAGCCCCTGTATATAAAGGAGCAAGGGGGAGGAGGTGCGGCCAGGCAAGGGGCGCGCCATGAGGAGTCCTACTCCTCCTGGTTGTAGGACTCCCCCCTTTCCATGTTGGACTAGGACTTGGGGGGAGGAGAGAGAGGGAAAAGGAAAGGGGGGGCGCCGACCCCCTCCTTGTCCAATTCGTACTGGGGGGGAGGGGCGCACGGCTGCCCCTTGGCCTCCTCTCCACTCCCTCCACTAGGCCCATGAAGGCCCATTAGGTTACCGGGGGGTTGCGGTAACCTCCCGGTACTCCGGTAAAATGCCGATTTCACCCGGAACACTTCCGATGGCCAAACATAGGCTTCCAATATATAAATCTTCATGTCTCGACCATTTCGAGACTCCTAGTCATGTCCGTGATCATATTTGGGACTCCAAACAACCTTCGATACATCAAAATATATAAACTCATAATGAAACTGTCATCGTAACGTTAAGCGTGTGGACCCTACGAGTTCGAGAACAATGTAGACATGACCGAGACATGTCTCTGGTCAATAACCAATAGCGGAACCTGGATGCTCATATTGTCTCCTACATTTTCTACGAAGATCTTTATCGGTCAGACCGCATAACAACATACGTTGTTCCCTTTGTCATCGGTATGTTACTTGCCTGAGATTCGATCGTCGGTATCTCAATACCTAGTTCAATCTCGTTACCGGCAAGTCTCTTTACTCGTTCCGTAATACATCATCCCGCAACTAACTCATTAGTTGCAATGCTTGCAAGGCTTTAAGTGATGTGCATTACCAAGAGGGCCCAGAGATACCTCTTTGACAATCGGAGTGACAAATCCTAATCTCGAAATACGCCAACCCAAGAAGTTCCTTTGGAGACACCTGTAGAGCACCTTTATAATCACCCAGTTATGTTGTGACGTTTGGTAGCACACAAAGTGTTCCTCCGGTAAACGGGAGTTGCATAATCTCATAGTCATAGGAACATGTATAAGTTATGAAGAAAGCAATAGCAACAAACTAAACGATCAAGTGCTAAGCTTATGGAATGGGTCAAGTCAATCACATCATTATCCTAATGATGTGATCCCGTTAATCAAATGACAACTCATGTCTATGGCTAGGAAACATAACCATCTTCGATCAACGAGCTAGTCAAGTAGAGGCATACTAGTGACACTCTGTTTGTCTATGTATTCACACATGTATTATGTTTCTGGTTAATACAATTCTAGCATGAATAATAAACATTTATCATGATATAAGGAAATAAATAATAACTTTATTATTGCCTCTAGGGCATATTTCCTTCATCAGAGTCCCCGATTCGTCATAGACTTAAAATTCCAAAACTTCTTTGTGTGTCTCGGTCTGACCGATTCATCCATTTCGGTCATACCGAGATCATTAAGTCGATCTAGGTTTTCAATCTCGATGCAACCGATTTGAACTTTTCAGTCACACCGAGTTTCAGTAACTGCTTGCAGTTATGAATCTCGGTGCCACCAAGTTGTTCCACTTGGTCACACCGACAGAGTCAGGCTACATATATCTGCGGCCCAAAATTTGGAAAAATTTCTGAACCTCTTCGCCCGCGCTCAGCCTTCTCTACCTCTCGGGGTCTCCGGATCTTCCTCCTCATCGCCAGTTGCCTCCTGCCGCTGGTCTCCGCCGCCGTCAACGAGAATCATCTCCGCTGTTGCCGCCATAGCAAGTCCATCGCCGCACTAGGGTATGGACTTGATCCTTGTGCTATTCCCCCTCTGATTCTTAGCACATTGTTTTGCCATGTATCTTGCCATGATTTACATCACTCTATCTAGCAAAATCACTCCGTAGTTTAGTCGTGAATTGAAAATTTAGGGTTAGGTTTCTGCCGAAACCATCTCGGACTGACCGAGTTTTTGAAATCGGTTCCACCGATTTGGCTAAGGCCATTGCACATGTGATTCTCGGTCTGACGGAGAATTGCAACTTGGTGTGACCGAGTTCAATACTTTGTGAAACCCTAGCAGTCTCAGTGCCACCGAACTGTGACTCGGTTTGACCGAGTTCACTAGTTTAGGTTCCAAAAGTTGCTTCGGTATCACTGAGTATGCAAATCGGTAGATCCGAAATGCTTTCTGTGGAAAACTAAAACTAAGTTTTTAACTCATTATTTTGCAAAAACCTCTATACTTTTTTATGCTTATCAAATCTACCTCATCTATAATCTATTCACGTGGTCTACTGTCAGTGTTTGCATCATGTCAGATCAGAGTGACAGTCAGAACAAGTCTGAGGAGCAAGTGAACATGAGTGAGGGCACTAGTCCTTCTAGCATCTTTGATGAAGGAAGTAGGAGTACACCCAGCAACTTGCCTAAGGCAACCACCAGGACCAGAAAGAAGAAAACCTCAGATTCTAAGGATGAGGACTATGTGTCTGTTGAGGAAGAGGCCACCTCAAAGAGGAAAGTTCTGAAAAAAGGAATATGGCACAGCTGCTGCCACTAAGCCAGGAATGAAGCAAAAGGTTCCTGCCAAGAGAGTTTCCATGTCAAAAGCCAGAACATCCACTCAAGAGACTTTGGGATCTGCACCCAAAGAACAGGTTGTGGCAGAAAAGAAAAGGAAGGAAAGGGTCAAGAAGACCACTGCCAGAGTGCTTGGGAGATCTTCAATAATGAAAGACTCTGAAGAAGAGGAAGAGGAAGAGGATGCAGCACCAGCACCCAAAGCTCAAAAGCTTATGGGAGATGCTATAAGGGCAGGGGCTGCTCCATCTAAGCCTAAGACTGCTCCTAAGACTGCTGCTCCAGCTCCAAAGCCAAAACCCAAGAGGAGCACCACGAACATCCCTGCTGAGGAGAAGAACAAGGCCCCAGTGCCTCAAGCTGCTGAAGAAGATGATGATTCTGTCATTTTGAGGAAGTTGAAGCCCAAAATTCTAGATCACAATGATGCTCACCCAGTTGCAGAGAACATGAAAATCAGGAAGGATTCAGGTTTAAGGCTATGGAGAGAGTCTGATCCATATGCCACCAGGAGAAGGACTGATGTGGACTACAGGTTCCATACAAAGGAACAACAGGACTTCTATGAGATTATCTTACTTGACAAGAAGCCCATCGTGTGTGACATGAGATGGGTAGATTGGAAATTCATTGAGGAAAATGAAGATCACTTCCCTGGTGTATATGACAGCTTCAAGGCGTGTGGAGTCGATGAGTTTGTGGCTCTGAAGCTCACAAAATGGAATGATGAGCTCATTATGCAGTTCTACTCCACAGCTCATTTCTACATAGATGGAAGGATTGTCTGGATGTCTGAAGGTACTAGGTACCAGTCAACGGTTGCAGAATGGGAAAAATTGATCAATGCTCCTGAGGAGAGTAAAGATGACTTGGATGTCTATGCCAAGAAGAAGAAGGATCACAACACCATGGCACATATGTACAAAGAGATCCCAGATGCTGCTCTTGAGACACACAAGTTTGGATCAGTACATTACCTTCAGTCAGGCTTGCCAACAATCAACTAGATCCTTAGGCACACTCTCTTGCCAAAGTCAGGTGATCACAAGATGATCAGAGGCCATGCAATTAACTTGCTTCACATATTTGATGTGCCTCAAGAGTTTAAGGTCATGAGCCTAATTGTGGAAACCATTAAGAGAATAGTTGCAGATCAGAAGAGAAGTTGTGGGTATGCCCCACAGATTCAGGAGCTAATCAACTCCAAGATGGGCACTGGCACATATCTCCTGGACAAGGAACACATGCCCATCTACCCAGACTTTGAGGACAACACTCTGGTGATGGATGAAAATGAACCATCTTCTGTGCAAGCACAAGCCAAGAGGGAGAAGGCAAGGGCTAAAAAGGCTGCAAGATGCCAACCACTGAAGAGGCATCTCAGTATCTTCTGAAGAGCAAGCAAGATCAGCTTGGCTACTTGATTGCCTCCACTCTGAGGATTGAGAAGGGATTGGCTACCCTGACTGAAAACCAGGAGAGCTTCGAGAGGATCATGGAGCAGAATTTCTATGACTTAGATGTGAAGGTCACTGAGATCCAGTCGGTTGTTGAACAACTTCGGGATGAAGTGCAGGAGAAGAAGGGCAAGTCTACCACTGATGCTTTTGCTAGAGTGCCCAGAGGACAGAGATCTGCTGTAGTGCCTATCACAGACACCAGAGCAACTTCATCTGCACCAGCTACAGCTTCAGTGCCACCAGCTCCAACACCCACTCCACTAGCTCCATCTACATCAACTGATGCCTTCTCCCTTGGCGTGTTATCTACACCACCACCTGAATACCAAGGATGAGAGTCGATCTAGCACTATGCATTTTTATGAACTTTTGGTAATTTGTTGCCAAAGGGGGAGAAAATGTATAGATTATAGGTTCCGAGAGAGTGTTGCTTTTTATTCTCTCTTTTTGTTTGGTGGTTAAACTTTGTTTATTTGCTTGGTTGCGATACTTTATGCTTTTGTGTGATACTTGGATGATCATGTGTTTGATCATATGCTACCTTAATGCTTGTTGGATGACATTATCCTTTTATATGATCATTCACTTTGCTTGGTGATGAGTGCATGTATTTCATTATTATCATTTTGACCACTCCACCAAGATGTATGTGACGTGGAAGAGTAACCCATGTTCCTAACTCATTGTGCATTTGCAGTCCAAAGCAAATCTTAAACTATGCACAAATTTAGAGGGAGCTCTTGCTTTTCACATACTTCTCAAAGCGACAATGTTTTTCACTCTTATTATCATTTGTCAAAGCTTTGATCTATATGTTGTCATCAATTACCAAACAAGGGGAGATTGAAAGTGCAACTATCCCTAGGTGGTTTTGGTAACTCCTAACAACATATAGCTCATTGAGCTAATGCTATTTCAAGATTAATATCTCAGGAAAGCTCAATGATTGGCATGGCATGGATGAGAAAAGTGGACCCCTCAAAATGCTAAGGACAAAAGGATTGGCTCAAGCTCAAAGCTCAAGACTCTACATTTTCTATTTTAGTGATCCAAGATCACACTGAGTCTATAGGAAAAGCCAATACTATCAAGGAAGGATGAGGTGTTGCTTAATGAGGCTCTTGCTCAAAATGCTTAGTAATATGCTCCAAAACTCTCAACTAATTTCTCACATCCACATATGACCTAAACCAAAAGTCAAACTCGGCCCCATCGATTCTTTCTATCCGGCGCCACCGGGTTTCAAATGTCATAGCCACTGCCACGAACCCTAGGCAAATGGGTCTCACCGATAGGGATCTCGGTCTCACCGAGATGGGATTGTAATCTCTCTGTTTCCCTTCGTAACATTTTGGTCTTACTGAGATGAGCGATCAGTCCCACCGAGATTGCAATGTAAACTCTATGTTTTCCCTTCGTAACATTTCGGTCTCACTGAAAGGAGCGATCGGTCCCACTGAGTTTACCTGACCAACTCTCTGGTTAGCTTATTACCAAAATCGGTCTCACCGAGTTTGTGTAATCGGTCTCACCAAGATTACGTTATGCCCTAACCCTAATCATATCGATCCTACCGAGTTGCATGTCGGTCCCTCCAAAAACCCTAACGGTCACTAGCTTTTCTGAATCGTTCCGACCGAGTTTAACAATTCGGTCCCACCGAGATTGGCAAGTTGTGTAACGGTTAGATTTTCTGTGGAGGCTATAAATACCCCTCCACCACCTCTTCATTCGTGGAGACAGTCATCAGAAAAAACCTACACTTCCAACTTACTTTTTCTGAGAGAGAACCACCTACACTTGTGTTGAGGCCAAGATATTCCATTCTTACCATATGAATCTTGATCTCTAGCCTTCCCCAAGTTTCTTTCCACTCAAATCTTCTTTCCACCAAATCCATATCCTGTGAGAGAGAGTTGAGTGTTGGGGAGACTATCATTTGAAGCACAAGAGTAAGGAGTTCATCATCAACACACCATTTGTTACTTCTTGGAGAGTGGTGTCTCCTAGATTGGCTAGGTGTCACTTGGGAGCCTCCGACAAGATTGTGGAGTTGAACCAAGGAGTTTGTAAGGGCAAGGAGATCGCCTACTTCGTGAAGATCTACCGCTAGTGAGGCAAGTCCTTCGTGGGCGACGGCCATGGTGGGATAGACAAGGTTGCTTCTTCGTGGACCCTTCATGGGTGGATCCCTCCGTGGACTCGTGCAACCATTACCCTTCGTGGGTTGAAGTCTCCATCAACGTGGATGTACGATAGCACCACCTATTGGAACCAAGACAAAAACATATGTGTCTCCTATTGCGTTTGAATCCTCCAAACCCTTCCCTTTGCATTCTTGCAAGTTGCATGCTATACTTTCTGCTGCTCATATACTCTTTGCATGCTTGCTTGTATTGTGTTAAGATTGCTTGGCTTGTCCAAAGTTGCTAAAATCTGCCAAGAACTAAAATTGGGAAAAGGATAAGTTTTTATTTGGTCAAGTAGTCTAATCACCCCCCCCCTCTAGACATACTCTGGATCCTACAATTTTAAGCATGTCAGTTAATCGCATACGCAAAAATATAGGTCTAATCATTTCAGCAAAGCGCTCAAAATCCTCATCTTCCTTTTTCTTGGATGGTTTGGGAGGAAAAGGCATGGGTTCTGAACCCATGGTTCTCTTTCTTTACCATGTTTCCTACCAACAAAGTCTTTCTTATCATAATGTTGATTCTTTGATTGTGGGTTATCAAGATCAACATCAGGTTCAATTTCTATATCATTATCATTACTAGGTTGAGCATCAACATGAGCATTATGATTAGCATTATCACTAGTTTCAGGTTCATTACCAGATTGTGTTTCAGCATCAGAAATAGAAATATCATTTGGATTCTCAGGTGTATCAACAATAGGTTCACTAGAAGCATGCAAAGTCCTATCATTTTTCTTTTTCTTCCTTTTAGAAGGACTTGGTGCATCTATATTATTTCTCTGAGAATCTTGATCAATTCTCTTAGGGTGGCCTTCAGGATACAGAGGTTCCTGAGTCATTCTACCAGTTCTAGTAGCCACTCTAACAGCATAATCATTATTCTTACTATTCAATTCATTGAGCAAATCATTTTGAGCCTTAAGTACTTGTTCTACTTGAGTGGTAACCATAGAAGCATGTTTACTAATAAGTTTAAGTTCACCTTTGACATTAGCCATATAATCACCCAAGTGTTCAAGCATACTTGAATTGTATTTCAATTGTCTACCAAAATAAGCATTGAAGTCTTCTTTCTTAACCATAAATTTATCAAACTCATCTAAGCATGGGCTAGCAAACTTAGTAAATGGGATTTCAGCTTTATCATATCTATAGAGAGAATTTACCTTTACTACCTATGTCGGGTTATCAAGACCATGTACTTCTTCAATAGGTAATGGATTAAGATCATATGTTTCTTCAATAGGCGGTAAATTAAGACCGTGTATTTCTTCAATAGGAGGTAAATTCTTAACATCTTCAGCTTTAATACCTTTTTCTTTCATAGATTTCTTTGCCTCTTGCATATCTTCAGGACTGAGAAATAGAACACCTCTCTTCTTCCGAGTTGGTTTAGGAATAGGCTCGGGAAGTTTCCAATTATTTTCATTTGTCAACATATTATTCAATAGAATTTCAGCTTCATCCGGTGTTCTTTCCCTGAAAACAGAACCAGCACAACTATCCAGGTAATCTCTGGAAGCATCGGTTAGTCCATTATAAAATATATCAAGTATTTCATTTTTATTAAGAAGATGATCGGGCAAAGCATTAAGTAACTTGAGAAGCCTCCCCCAAGCTTGTGGAAGACTCTCTTCTTCAATTTCCACAAAATTATATATATCCCTCAAAGCAGCTTGTTTCTTATGAGCAGGGAAATATTTAGCAGAGAAGTAATAAATCATATCCTGGGGACTACACACACAACCAAGATCCAGAGAATTAAACCATATCTTAGCATCACCCTTTAATGAGAACGGAAATATTGTAAGGATATAAAAGTAACGAGTTCTCTCATCATTAGTGAACAGGGTGGCTATATCATTTAATTTAGTAAGATGTGCCACAACAATTTCAGATTCATAGCCATGAAAAGGATCAGATTCAACCAAAGTAATTATATCAGGATCAACAGAGAATTCATAATCCTTATCGATAACACAGATAGGTGAAGTAGCAAAAGCAGGGTCAGGTTTCATTCTAGCATTAAGAGATTGCTGCTTCCATTTGGCTAATAACCTCTTGAGTTCATATCTATCTTTGCAAGCTAAAATAGCTAAAGCAACTTCTTTTTCAAAAACATAACCCTCAGGAATAACAGGTGATTCATATTCATTAGAGGGAGAGTCCTCATCATCAATATTATTAGATTCAATATTTTCATTCTCTCTAACCCTAGCAAGTTGTTCATCAAGAAATTCACCAAGTGGCACAGTAGTATCAAGCATAGAAGTAGTTTCATCATAAGTATCATGCATAGCAGAAGTAGCATCATCAATAACATACGACATATCAGAACGAATAGCGGAAGCGGGTTTAGGTGTCGCAAGCTTACTCAAAACAGAAGGTGAATCAAGTGCAGAGCTAGATGGCAGTTCCTTACCTCCCCTCGTAGTTGAGGGATAAATCTTGGTTTTTGGATCTCTCAAGTTCTTCATAATGATAAGCAGATATAAATCCCAAGTGACTCAAGGAATAGAGCTATGCTCCCCGGCAACGGCGCCAGAAAATAGTCTTGATAACCCACAAGTATAGGGGATCGCAACAGTTTTCGAGGGTAGAGTATTCCACCCAAATTTATTGATTCAACACAAGGGGATCCAGAGAATATTCTCAAGTATTAGCAACTGAGTTGTCAATTCAACCACACCTGGAAACTTAATATCTACAGCAAAGTATTTAGTAGCAAAGTAATATGATAGTAGTGGTAACGGTAGCAAAAGGTAACAGTAGCAAAAGTAGTGTTTTTGTATTTTGTAGTGATGATAGCAATAGCAACGAAAAAGTAAATAAGCGAATAACAATATATGGAAAGCTCGTAGGAAATGGATCGGTGATAGAGAATTATGTCGGATGCGGTTCATCATGTAACAGTCATAACCTAGGGTGGCACATAACTAGCTCCAATTCATCAATGTAATGTAGGCATGTATTCCGAAATAGTCATACGTGCTTATGGAAAAGAACTTGCATGACATCTTTTGTCCTACCCTCCCGTGGCAGTGGGGTCCAAGCGGAAACTAAGGGATATTAAGGCCTCCTTTTAATAGAGTACCGGACCAAAGCATTAACACATAGTGAATACATGAACTCCTCAAACTACGGTCATCACCGGCAAGTATCCTGATTATTATCACTTCGGGGTTAATGGATCATAACACATAATAGGTGACTATAGACTTGCAAGATAGGATCATGAACTCTCATATATTGATGAAAACATAATAGGTTCAGATTTGAAATCATGGCACTCGGGCCCTAGTGACAAGCATTAAGCATAGAAAAGTCATAGCAACATCAATCTCAGAACATAGTGGATACTAGGGATCAAACCCTAACAAAACTAACTCGATTACATGATAAATCACATCCAAACCATCATCGTCCAGCAAGCCTATGATGGAATTACTCACGCACGGCGGTGAGCATCATGAAATTGGTGCTGGAGGAAGGTTGATGATGACGATGGTGACGGATTCCCCTCTCCGGAGCCCCGAACGGACTCCAGATCAGCCCTCCCGAGAGGTTTTAGGGCTTAGCGACGGCTCCGTATTGTAAAACGCGATGAATCCTTCTCTCTGATTTTTTTCTCCCCGAAAGCAAATATATAGAGTTGGAGTCGAGGTCGGAGGAGCTCCAGGGGCCCCACGAGGTAGGGGGCGCGCCCTAGGGGGGCAGGTGCGCCCTAGGGGGGCAGGTGCGCCCCCCACCCTCGTGGCTAGGGTGTGGGCCCCCTGGTCTTCATATTTTGCAAGGATTTTTTATTATTTCTGAAAATATGTTCCGTGAAGTTTCAGGTCATTCCGAGAACTTTTGTTTCTGCACATAAATAACGCCACCGCAATTCTGCTGAAAACAGCGTCAGTCCGGGTTAGTTCCATTCAAATCATGCAAGTTAGAGTCCAAAACAAGGGCAAAAGTGTTTGGAAAAGTAGATACGACGGAGACGTATCAAAAGGTGATTTCTCAATGTAAGTAGTAGAAACAACTGGATCAACATTATAAAGTATAGTTTCTACTTTAACCGGTACCAGTTCTATAATTTCTTCTTTGATAGGTGGGTGATATTTAAACCACTTCTCTTTACGGAGATCAACATGAGTAGCAAATGATTCACAAAAGGAGGCTACTATCTCAGAGTCAAGTCCATATTTAGTGCTAAATTTTTGAAAAGCATCGGTATTCATAAAAGATTTAACACAATCATACTTAAGTTTAATACTTGACTCTTTACCTTCGTCGAGTTCCCAATCTTCAGAGTTGCGCTTAATTCTTTCCAAAAGATCCCACCGAAATTCAATAGTCTTCTTCATAAAACAACCAGCACAAGAAGTATCAAGCATGGTTTGATCATTACGAGAAAGCCGAGCATAAAAATTCTGGATGATAATTTCTCTTGAGAGCTCATGATTGGGGCATGAATATAACATTGACTTAAGCCTCCCCCAAGCTAGAGCGATACTTTCTCCTTCACGAGGTCAAAAATTATATATATATATATATATATATAATTCCGATCAGGATGAACTTGATGCATAGGATAGAATTTTTTATGGAACTCCAATTTCAATCGATTCCAATTCCAGGATCCAATATCATCGCATAGCCTATACCATGCCAATGCTTTTCCCTTCAAAGATAAAGGGAAAACCTTCTTCATAACTTCATCTCCGGGTAAACCTGCAAGCTTGAACAATCCATAAATTTGTTCGACATATATCAAGTGCATATATCAGGATGTTCGGTTCCGTCTCCTGCATAAGGATTAGCTAGCAGTTGACAAGTGGTTTTCAATAAGGTAATGTCTGCAAGTGCTGAAATTGTAAGTAACAGAGTAGTTTGATAGCAAGATAATTTGTAACGAGCAAGTAACGATAATAGTAGCAAAGGTGCAGTAAGGTAGCCCAATCCTTTGAGGCAAAGAGCAGGCCAAAACGGTCTCTTATGATAAGCAAAGTGTTCTTGAGGGTACACGGGATTTTCATCTAGTCACTTCACCATGTTGGTTTGATTCGTGTTTGGTACTTTGATAATTTGATATGTGGGTGGACCGGTGCTTAGGTGTTGTTCTTACATGAACAAACCTTCTACTTATGATTAACCCTCCCACAAGCATCCGCAACTACGAGAAAGGTATTAAGAATAAATTCTAACTATAGCATTAAACTTTTGGATCCAATCGGTCCCTTATGAAATAGCGCATAAACTGGGGTTTAAGCTTCTGTCACTCTCGCAACCCATCATCTAATTGCTACTCCACAATGCATTTCCTTAAGCCCAAATATGGTGAAGTGTCATGTAGTCGACGTTCACATGACATCACTAAGGGAATCACAACATACATACTATCAAAATATCGAACACATATCAAGTTCACATGATTACTTACAACATTATTTCTCCCATGACCTCAAGAACAAAAGTAACTACTCACAAATGATGATCATGCTCAAGATCAGAGGGGTATTAAATAGCATATTGGATCTGAACATATAATCTTCCACCAAATAAACCATATAGTAATCAACTACAAGATGTAATCAACACTACTAGTCACCCGCAAGCACCAATCTATAGTTCCGGTAACAAGATTGAACACAAGAGATGAACTAGGGTTTGAGATGAGATAGTGTTGTTGAATATGTTGATGGAGATTGCCCTCCCCAAAATGGGAGAGTTGTTGGTTATGACGAGGACGATGATTTCCCCCTTCGGGAGGGAAGTTCCCCCGGCGGAATCGCTCCGCCGGAGGGCAAAAGTGCTCCTGCCCAAGTTCCGCCTCGAGACGGCGGCGCTCCGTCCCGAAAGTCCTCTCCTGATTTTTTTTCTATGTCAAAATGACTTATATATCAGAAGATGGGCACCGGAGGTGGGCCTGGGTGAGCACAACCCACCAGGGTGCGCCTGGGCTCCCTGGCGAGCCCGGGTGGGTTGTGCCCACCTGGTGGGCCCCCTCTGGTACTTATTTGCTCCAATATTCTTCATATATTCCATAAAAATCCTCCGTGAAGTTTCAGCTTGTTTGGAGTTGTGCAGAATAGGTAGCCTGACGTAGCTTTTCCAGGTCCAGATTTCCAGCTGCCGGAATTCTCCCTCTTTGTGTATACCTTGCATATTATGAGAGAAATGACATTAGAATTACTCCAAAAAGCATTATTATGGATAAAAACATTATAAATAACAGTAGGAAAACATGATGCAAAATGGACGTATCAGTACTTGAAAATGTTGAATAAGTATTAGAAATGTTGAACATGTATTTAACAAATGTTGAGTGACTTTTAAAATATGTTGAATAAGTATTTGAAAATGTTGAACAAGTATTTGAAAATTTTGAATAAGTGTTAAAAATGTAGAACATGTATTTAAAAAATGTTGAACAAGTATTTGAAAAATAGTGAACAAGCGTTTGTGCAATCTTGAACAAGTATTTGACAAATGTTGAATAAATACTAAAAATTGTTGAACCAGTATCCAAAAAATGTTGAACAAGTATTTGAAAATATTAATTAAGTATTCAAAATGTTGAACATCTATCTTAAATTGTTGAATGAGTATTAAAAATTATTGAAAAAGTGTTTTAAAAATGTTGAACAAGCATTTGAAAAATGTTGAATAAGTACTAAAATGTTGAAAAAGTATATGAGAAATTTTGCAAGAATTCGGGCAATATTGAATGTGTATACAAAAAATGTTGATCACTTACTAAAAAATGTTTTTGACACATTGGAAAATGTAGAGTGTAAACGTAAACAAACATAAAAAATGGAGAATAAAAAAGAAAATCAAACAAAAAATGGAGAAGAAACAAAAGGCAAAAAACCAAAGACGAAGAAACAAAATGCAGGAAAGAATGAAAAAAATGGCTAAGAGAAAATAGAAGAAAGGGAAGAAAAAACTGCTCGAAGAAGCCTCAAGTAGGACTCGCCATACAAACTTTCGACGTGAGATGTGTGGGTCAGGTGGCTATAGCACTGATCGAACTGCCTGAAGACCAGTGATCGAGGGCCTGTTTTGTTGTTGCCCTGGAGCAAAACTGCCTCGCTTGGTGCTTGCCTGAGAGTTGCCTGTACTTTGTTTGGTTCGTGTCCTGAAGATTCGATAGTGGCCTGGCCTGGAAAAGCGAAGCGCGTCATTAGCCTGGCCGGTAAAACCTGAGCGTGTTGTTAGCCTGGTCCAGGCGACCCGAACCAGACCCCAGGAAGTGCCTGAGACGTGCCTGGCATGTCAATCCTCTTGTCCAATTTAAAATAGCAAAAGGTACAGGCAAACGGTAGCCTGGTTTAATATATTTTAACACCCCAGTCTTGGACAGGAACCAAACAAGCCTCGCCTGCCAGGCAGAAAACAACTGACATTCAGGCCTAGTCCAGGCACTCGATCTTTTCAAGCGTCAGCTCGACGACGTCAACCAAACCCAAATCCTGGTTCTGTCATTTCTTCTCTTGCATTTTTTAATCTGCACGTGCACGCGAGTGGGCCGGCCCAATACGACGCAGCTGGAGGAAAATCTTCAGCGAAAGTTTCCTCTACGTCGCTTAAAGCGACAAATAGTCGCTGCGTCTTGCGTGGAAGGTTCATAAAACCTCTTAAATGGGCCGTCTCGGTCATCGAATGCTACAGGCGCGACATCTATATGTCTTGCAGTAAGCAAAATATAGTTTTCATGTATAGGCTGGCCGAGGTAACTGGTGAGACAACGCTCAGATGCAAGTGCCCGCGTTTGGTTAACAGTCTGTTTTAAGACCGACGTAAATATGCGGGCGCGACTATGTCTCTGTTCTAGCAAGAGTGAGGCTGTAGCATTGATGGCTCACCTCAACCGCAGAGCCTAGCCCAATATGAATCTTTCACTTTTTGTTTCTTCTTTTTTTTCAATGGGAGGTTTGCATTTTTCCATCTCGTTTTATTTTTCTTGCTTACATTCATATTCCGAAAGTGATACAAGAAAAATTAACACATTTTTTTAATGATCAATGTTGGAAATATAAAATTTTGTTGTCGTGGTTTCTAAAAATGTTTGTGACATTTATTGCATTTTGATATTTTCAAAAAATATTCATTGGAAATATAAAAAGATTGTTCGTGGAAAGTATAAAAATGGCTGTACCATTTCAAATTGTTCACGGCGCTAAGAAGTGAAAGAGGGGGGCTGGTTGGTTGTGACAACGAACACTGAGCCAGGAGATCGGTAGTTCGAGTCACCGTGCACACGCTATTTTTTGCGTCTTTAAACAGAAAAAAAAAGTAACATGGGTCGGCCCAGGGCATTGCATGGGGTGTGCGCCCTGTACCGTTAAGCCTATAACAAGCATTATGGGCACCGTTTAGGAAATGCCGTTAAAACCAACCCCCCTCTCGCGTGGAAGGTTCCTAAAACCTCTTAAATGGGTTGTCTCGGTCATCGATATGTCTTGGAGTAAGCAAGATATAGTTTTCATGTATAGGCTAGGCCAGGTGAGTGGTGAGGCAACGCTTAGATGCAGGTGCCCACGTTTGGTTAACAGTCTGTTGTAAGACCGGCGTAAATATGCGGGCACAACTATGTCTCTGTTCTAGCAAGAGTAAGGCTGTAGCATGGATGGCTCACCTCAACTGCAGAGCCTAGTCCAAATATGAATCTTTCAGTTTTTGTTTGTTCTTTTTTTCCAATGCGAGGCTTGCATCATTCCCTTTCGTTTTATTTTTCTTGCTTACATTCATATTCCGAAAATGATCCAAGAAAAATTAACACATTTTTTAATGATCAATGTTGGAAATATAAAATTTTGTTGTCACGGTTTCTAAAAATGTTTGTGACATTTTAAAAATGTACATGCATTTTGATATTTTCAAAAAATATTCATTGGAAATTTAAAAAGATTGTTCATGAAAAGTATAAAAATGTCTGTACCATTTAAAATTGTTCATGGCGCTAAAAAAGTTCAATCATTTTAAAATGTGTGGGAGTTTTTTCTTAAATGCTCACACATAATGTTACGCATAATCATTTTAAATCCATCAACATTTAAAAAAATCACGCAATGTTAACCTTCGTTCCCTTTATTATAATAAAATTTCATAACATATAAATAACGTCATGAATTTAAAAATGTTCTCACGTTTTGAATATTTTTTGTGTATTTTAAAAGTATTAAATGCATATTTGACAAATGTTCAACATGTATGTAGATAAATGTTCAACATGTACTTGAAAAATGTTGAATGTGTACCAGAAAAAAAAATCAACATATATTAAAAAAAGCAAACCAGAAAAAATAAAAAATAAAAGAATATGTTCCCAACGGTTAGGGACTTTTTAAAACCAACGGGAAGGTTCCCAAAAACCCCATACCTGCGCTTCTCAAAACCAACGCTATTGGCCCGGCCCATTAGAGCAAACACCGCAGGTGAGCCGTGGTTCTAAAAAAAGTAAGCGAAACATAGCACTAACGTTTGGTGTCGACCTTTATATTCTCGTCCAATTAGTTCGTTCTATAATTTTGGGTTGCTTAACACGCTTGCCACGTGTTGCAGCTAGTCCATCATTATGGCAAACAGTTGTGTACTTCTTTTTTGAAATGGTCTGAATATATTTCAAATGTGATTTAGAGTTTACAGAGGTCACGCATTGCATGAGGAGAGGAAATCAGCGTTTCCGTCTTAATTGAGACGGTGAGCCCAAACAACAAAATCACCAAATATAGCCTTTACAGTGCTATTGGCATCAATCCTTAAACTTTGAAAAAATTTCTTGTTTCTAGCATCCCAGATTTTCCAAAGGATGAGGAGAAGCATGACGTGGGGCAGCACATGAGGTGTCGGGGTGTTGAAGAAGTCAGCAGCAGGTTGAAGCATGGCCCGGACGTGTACATCATCTGTGGACGGCTCAGATGGTCCAAACAAATCCCCATTAGTTATTGGGAACCGCTAAATCTCAGTCGATTGAGATTTAGTGAAGTCTCAGTCAATATGTTGTCCGTTGGATTGTTTGTCTGCTTAAAGATTAGTGCGCTGCTGGTCTTTGCTTAAAACTGGCCCGTGTAGGAGGTACAGAGAGATGGGCTGCTGTTTGTCTTTGCTTTAGTTTTTTTTCCTGTCGGGCTTGGGTTTGCTTGCATGATGGGCTAGCGAGGGGTTGGAGCCTTTTTCGTTGTCAGTTGGCTCTTTTCCGTTTTCTGTTGCACTGCCATTTTTTGGTTGTTTTTCCTTTTTCATTTACTCTTTGGTACAGTATATGTATATGTCTGGTTTTCTTTCTTATTTTTTCTTTTCTTCCTGTATTTTTTTGTCTCTTATTTTTAGGTATATTTTTTGTTTTGTTTTTGATATTCTTTTTTATGTAACATGAGTTGTGTGAATGTTCATATTGCAACCTGCAATTGCACGTGGCGCAACTCGTCCACAATTGCAAGGGGTACTATGCTACTGCAACTGGGACCGGGCAGGGATGTTTGGCCAGTTGCATGCCCACCGGTAGAGTTGCAATTGCACATGTCACAACGCGCCTGCAACTGCAAGTGTACAACGCGACTACAACTAGAGGGCGTGGGATGTCGCCCAGCTACATGCTCATTAGTAGAGGTGCAACTGCATGTGTCGCAAGTCGCCTGCAATTGCAACGGGTATAACGCAATTGCAACAGGAGGGGACAAATGTTATCTAGTTGCATATTCACCACTAGAGTTGCAATTGGATGTGTCGCATCATGCCTACAACTGCAAGGGTTACAACACGACTGCAACTGGAGAAGGGGGGGGGGGGTTACATGCCACCACTAGAGTTGCAACTGCATGTGTCGCAGCCCACCTACAACTGCAAGAGTACACATGACTGCAGCTAAAGGGAAGGGATGTTGGTCAGTTGCATGTCCATCACTAGAGTTGCAACTGCATGTGTCACAATCCGCCTGCAACTGCAAGGGATACACTGTGACTAGAACTGAAGGAGAGGGATGTTGGCCAATCGCATGTCCACCACTAGAGTTGCAACTACACATGTCATATCATACCGCCAACTCCAAGGAGTGCGACGCGTTTCAACTAATGCGGTTCAATTTTTTTATTTGTCATTTTTTTATTTTTATTTAAAATACAAAATAAATTTAAAATTGTAAGAAAAAATAATATCAAAACCTGGAAAAATGATGGGAAATTGGACTGGAAGTTTTTTCCTAAGAAAAAGCGAACCGGGAGGGAAGGTATAGAATTTGCTTTGCTAAAGGAATAAAGAAAGAGAAACTGGCCGATTCCTAGCCCATGAGCGGCCGCACTTGAGGCTTAGCAAAAAAGAAAGGAACTATCGATTCCTAGCCCAACAAGACAAGTCACAAGCCAGCAGCGAAGGAGAGCATACACCACCTGAGCCCAGGAACACATGCATGACTTCAGCCGACTTAAACTTCGCGAAGTCTAAAAGCATCTCCAGCCGTTGAGCCTCCCAGGAGGCATTTTTTTCGCCTCTTGGGGGGCTGCCGGCGACAACTTTGGCGTGGGAGCGAGAATTTTTCCACTCGTTCCGCCCCCAGGAGGCGAGAAGCGGGGGCCGACGAGGAGGGAGGAGAAGGACCGGCGTGCACCTCCCCTGCCTGGCCGCCGCGCGCGCCCCGCCCTGGCCGCCGCGCGCGCCCCTGGCCTGGTGTTGTTGTCCGCGCGCGCCCCTGCCTCGCTCCCAGGTCGTGCCCGTCCGCGCCCTCCTGCGCCCATGCCTCGCCGGTCGTGCGGCCGTGCCCCAGCCTCGACTCGGCGTCGCCGTGCAGGAGGCCCGTCTCGCCACGCTCGGGGCCGGGGCTGCCCATGCAGCTCGAGGCCCAGCTCCTCCTTCGCCGCGGGAGGATCCACCGCGTTGCCGTGCGCGGGCGCGGAGCACGGGCGCGGCGAGCACGGGCGGAGACGGGAGCACCTCGACGAGCGTCGCCATGAGGATGGAGCCCATGGTTCGGGGCGCGGGCCGGCGCGGGCGGAGGCGTGGCGAGGCATATCGGAGCGCGGGGCTGGGAAGGAGGAGGGGTCGGAGGAGAGGAGGGCGGCGGGGTCGGGGCCTCGTCGGCTTCGAGGGAGCTGCAGCTGGTGCACTTTGAGGGAAAGAGGGAGAGGAGGAAGCACGTGGGTGGGCCAGCGAGGAAAAGTCAGGGGACAGGAGGGAGACGCTGGCAGGTGGGGCCAGCGCCTAAAACGGCGAAATTAGGCCTCCCAGAAGCCCCCCGGTGCGCTGGGTGTCACATGCGAGCGCCGGCGCTGTTTTTTACCCGCCGGCGCTAAAAAAGTGGCTTGGGGAGATTTCTTGGGGGCCCTAGTGGAGATGCCCTAAGTCGACTGAGACCTAGGCAGACCCTTAGTTATTGCCTCCAAAGTGTGTGAAAAATAAGCTCAGCCCAACCAAACTAACTGTAGAGCACGTAGAAGGGATTGTAATGCGTGAATAAATCATATTCCGGCAGAAAAAATCTCCCACATCCTCAAAGGCGAAGGCGTAGCATGGCATGCCACGCTAGCTAGTCTGGCCGGACGATTAGTCTGTCACGGGAGAAGATCCCTTCCCTTCCCTCAAAAGCTTCACAATGATCGGTTCGGGTGGCGCCACCGCAGCTTAAGCAGCGCGAAAGGAATCGATGCATCATCACTCGTAGCCTGGATCTCTCGGCGACACACACACACACCGGCCGAGCGGCAGTTTGCGGCGCCGAGAATGGAATGAACCCACCAGCACCACCCAGGCCAGGCCGAACCGACAAGGACACCGACACCGCGGCGGCGCGCCCGTGTCGCCAGGACAAGCCCGGCCGGCGCACGCCACCGCCGCACTAGTGGGCTGCTAAGCTGGAGTACGCAAGTATACTCGCCGCCCCGAAAATGGCCGCACGGCCAGCCCACGCCACGCGAAAAGAAGGGCAAAACGCGTGGCGCCGCTCCGCGGGGCATGCGCAGCCAAAAATGCGACATCAACGGATGATTACGGAAAAATAGTACGGACCCATCCCATAATACTAACCCTCCGCCCCCTGATTTTCAGCCTCAGGTGTGGCTCCGCTTCCTTTTTTCCGAGAAAACTTTCAATCTATTCATCTTCAATCATGGTAATACAACAAACGCTAAAAATAATAAAAATTACATCCAAATTCTTAAACCACCTAGCAACGACTACAAGCATTGAAGCGAGCCGAAGGCGCGCCGCTGTCATCGCCCCTCTTTCGTCGGAGCCGGGCAAACCTTGTTGTAGTAGACAGTCGGAAAGTCGTCGTGCTAAGGCCCCATGGAACCAACGCACCAGAACAGCAACCGTCGCTGACGAAGAGTGTAGATCAGAAGGATCTAACCTGAATACACGGGAATATATACGAACGACGAATAGATCCGAGCAAATCCATCAAAGACAGATCCGCCGGAGACACACCTCCACACGCCCACCGACGATGCTAGACGCATCACCGAAACGGGGGCTAGGCGGGGAGACCTTTATTCTATTTTCAGGGAGTCACCGCCGTCTCGCCTTCCTGAGTAGAACACAAACCCTAACAAAACTCGAAAAAAGATCCAAAAACGGAGCCCTCCCACCGGCAAGGGCCGAGATCCACTCCGCCTCCATGGCCCTAAGGCCACCGGAGACGGGGCGGACCGACAACGTCGCCGGCGGGAGGCAAGAGAAACCCTAACTAGCCTAGTACCAACGTTTCTCTTTCTTGGAGCTGATGAATAGTGTTCTGAAACTGTTGGCAATAGAGTATAATGCTTCTTTGATTTCGTGTGGCTCCGCTTCCTTAATAAGACCTCTTTCAAGCTGCTGCCAATGCATATGTGCTTAGATGAGGTGCTAAGCACATTAAATAGCTTAGTAACTATACTTTCCAATGCATAGGTGCTTAGCTTATACTCCCTCTGTCTGAAAATATTTGTCATCAAAATGGATAAAAGATGATGTATCTAGACGAATTCAGTTCTAGATACATTTTTTTAATCCATTTTGATGACAAATATTTTCGGACCGAGTGAGTAGTTGCTAAGCTTGCTTCATTTAATGATTTAACAACTAAAGCTATTCATGTATTGGTGGGCTTCCTTCCTTTAAATGTTTGCCTAAATTCACGCGCTTAGCATTGTTTCTCTCTGGGGTCACTATACTCATCTCTCTCCTCTTAAATAACTTGGCACATCAGATTTTTAGCCTATGTGAAAGGCTTAGCACATGTACAAGGTGGAGCATTGGGAGGGGCCTCAATGCAAAGGTACTTAGATGAAGTGCTAAGTGCATTAAATACCTTAACTACTCAACTCTCCAATGCATAGGTGTTTAACTTGTTGTTGCCAAGCACACTTTATTTAATGAGTTAGCATCTAAAGTCTTTCATGCATTGGTCAAATTATTTTATGTAAGTGCTTTGCCTAGATTCTCGCGTTTGGCATTGGTTTTTTCCGAGGTCATCAAAGTACCCTCTCCCCTCCTTAAATGTTGTGTCATATCATTTTTTTTCTTATGTAGCATGCTTAGCACCTGTCTAAGATGAAGCATTGGAAAGGGCCTAATAATCAACTAAAAACTTCCACGTATTCCCAGCCCTGTAAAATCCCGTAACCAGTCTGTTGATGTAGCGTTGCCGCTAGTCCTGGCCATGGGCAGCCCGACCCGACCTTGTCCTCAGGCCGCGCGTGTCGGCGCCAACCGATCGATTCATCCATCGATGGAATTGCAGTGCCTGTCCGTATCGCCATCCCGGGGAAAAGTGTTTGATAAAGTAATCCGTCCGAGTCGCCAGCCCTTGCTTTAATCATTGGCATTGCACATGGAACCAGATTACCTGTGATTTCGCGACGGATTCTCGCGTCGCTATGTCGAGATCTAATCTAATAACCGAATTAACAATTTTTTCTACCTTGCCACTCAGACGAGCGACTAAACAAAACATAAAGTGATGTTCCCACTCACAAGCGCACCGAAGCTTCCATGATTGATCTCATCGAATCACCCGGGAAAAAAAGAATCCCGTCCATCACTGATTGCTTGCTTGGGTTGGGGGTCGGCCGTCTGTCGATGCTCCACCCCTCAAGTCAACAGTAAGCATTCTCCTCTTCGGCTGTAGAGTGCACACACTACTCTTGTACTCCACATGACTGTAAATACACAGAAAAATACTCAACCGAGCGTCCCAAAACGGCATCAAACACCCGGGCACCTCAAATGTCCGAGGTGACGGCACCCCTCATATCCAACTCGTTCGCCATGTCAGCCCGGTCCACCTGCCCCCACAAATATCCTCATCCGGAATATCTAGACACTAGTCAATTCGAACTCCACTTCACTCCCCTCTTCCTCCACTCCACTTCTGATCCCCTCCCCTCTGATCGGATGGCCGCCGACGGAAGCAACGGTGGCTCCAATGCAGAATCCGATGGCCGGCGGCAGAAGCAGTGGTGGCTCCAATGCAGAATCCGGTGGCTTGAACATCGATGTGGAGGAGGTGGCCCTCCGCATCGCCTTGAGGAGGTCGCTGCTCAAGTAAGGCGGTCCGACAGCGACGAATCTTCTTCCTCAGCACCCGTCGACGCAGCGCCGCGAGACGTCGCCATCTCTTCCCGCCCGACGCACAGCTCTGCTCCGCCAGGTACGCTACCAGCTCCACCACCCTCCGGTCCAGAAGTGGTACCCGGTGTCGGTGTCAAAACCGGCGGATCTCGGGTAGGGGGTCCCGAACTGTGCGTCTAAGGTCGTTTTACCCAAGTTCGGGCCCTCTCTATGAAGGTAATACCCTACGTCCTACTTGATTGATCTTGATGAATATGAGTATTACAAGAGTTGATCTACCACGAGATCGTAATGGCTAAACCCTAGAGGCCTAGCTTATATGGTTATGATGATGTCTCTCCCCTACGGACTAAGTCCTCCGGTTTAAATAGACACCGGGAGGATCTAGGGTTACACAAGGTCGGTTACAAAGAAAGGGATCTACATATTTCATCGCCAAGCTTGCCTTCCACGCCAAGGAGGGCCCCATCCGGACACGGGTGCAGTCTCCGGTCTTCGTATCTTCACAGCCCATCAGCCCGGCCCATGGCTAACAGGCCGGATGCCCGAGGACCCCTTAGTCCAGGACTCCCTTAGTAGCCCCTAAACCTGGCTTCAATGACAAGGTATTCGGCGCGTAGGCATGTCTTCGGTATTGCAAGGCGGGTTCCTCTTTCCTAATTTCAAAATAGTCTTCGGATGTATCGACGTGTCCGGACCTGTAACACACACCATACACACAACCGCAGAGAGAATATAATTTTACACGAGTCCAATCTGCTGACAACCTTCTGTAACATGACATCACATCTGTCCGGTCATAATTTCGAACCGTTTTTTCATCTGCCGCCCCACGTTTCAAGACGCGGCCGCCATTGGCACGTCTTGTCAAAGCAGAGATCGTGTCCCCTTATTACGGGATTCTCATCAATACCAGCATGGGCAACCCAACCGTGCCATTTACACAGCCCTCGGAAGTAGGCGAATTTTAAGGCGAGTGGGGAGGCGTCCAATATTTGTTGCCTTTATAAGGAGATAAGAATCCCTTTTCTTCACCCACGCCTTCCTCTGACCTTCCATTCTTGAGCTCCAGCACCTAAGTTCTCATCTTGTCCGTCTCGAGCAAGCACTCAACCATGTCAGGATCCGGAGGTCAAGGCAAGTGGATGGCCTCCTCCGTCCAGGAGGAGGACATCGCCGAGCTTTGGGCGGCTGGGTACCTGGCGAAGGGAATTGACCACCGCCTACCGGCCCAGGGACAAATCGTTCCCACGCCAAAGCCCAACGAGAGGGTAGTATTCATCCCTCATTTCCTCCGCGGGTTATTATTTCCACTCCACCCCCTCGTCTGCGGGCTGATGTTCTACTACGGGATAGACATTCATGATCTATCCCCGAACTCCCTCCTCAACATTTCGGCATTCATCGTCGTGTGTGAGGCCTTCCTCCGCATCCAAACTCACTTCGGGCTGTGGCTCAAGGTCTTCAATGTGAAGCCGAAGGTGGTGGATGGCCAGCACGCGGAGTGCGGAGGTGCCATGGTGAGCAAGCTGGCCAATGTCTCCTGGCCGAAAGGCACTTTCGTGGAGACTGTAAAAGAATGGCAGAAACATTGGTTCTATATCATAGAACCCCGCGGCACCACCTGGGCCACAACTGCCGAATTCAACTCTAGCGCTCCCATGCGACTCGCCTCCTGGGTCGAGAAGGGCCCGAACTGGTGTTCACCAGACGAGCTGACAGCGCTGCAAACGCGCATTCAAAGCATGGTGGATAAAGATATCAAACTCGTCGATATAATCTAGGTGATGCTAGTTTGCCGGATTCTCCCATGCCAAAGCCGAAGCCGCCCTCTATGGGAGTTCAATCCGAAGAAGCACCATACCCTGAAGAGGCTCTTCGAAACCACTCACGAAGATGCCTGGAGGTTGCTTTTTAAAGGCAACGAAACACCACCGGCCACAGATTCGGACTGCGGTCATGACATTAACCACCTCGCCAACGAGGTATGTTATTCTTACTGCATCCCTTACTTGCCTGTTTCAAGGATGATGACTAAGCTTTTATCGTCATCATTTCTTCAGGACTGGATGGAGAGGGCGAAGCGGATCCAATGTCCGGCTCCGCTGCCTGAAGAACCAGTCATCCCGCGTTTAGTGAAGATGCTGGTGCCGGCACCCTACAAGGCGCCGGAGAAAAAGGCCACAGGGAAGGCCGAGGGGGTCCGGAGTGGCCCCCGCCACAAGGGTGCTTCGGACGCAACATTCGAAGACAAGACTCAATCCTCCATCGTCGAAGACGACAACGATGAGGAGGAGGAGGAAAACAACCCCCCCTAATGAGGGGAAGAAAAAGAGGGCGATCTCCACCATTCTGGAGGCGGAGGCGCCCAAGAAGGGGAAAGGCCCACTCGTGGGCAGCTCCGCATGGGACGTTGAAAGCAGTCTGGAGCAACGCCCCCGCACTAAGCCGCGGGCCGCATCGTAAGTGCTAAGACTTACTAAGCCGTGGGCCGCATCGTAAGTGCTAAGACTTATATCCGCTCATAAAGTTTCTCCTCCTTATTGCATTGACATGATTGGTTATGTTATTGTAGTCCGGCCCACAATAGCTCCCCGCGATCCTCGCCGGGAGGTTCGCTGGATTCCAAGGCGATGGCCAGCGAGTCACCGCCGACCACTCACTCCCCCAAGGCCAAAGACGATGCGGAGGTGCTGTCCCGAAGGACTGTTCCAGGCGGGGGAGAGGCTCAGGAGGCACCAGAAGGCGAAACCCCCATCACCGGACACCAAGGGGAATCAATCCCCAAGGAGACTGGTGGGGAGGTCCGTATTCAGTTCGGCCCTTAGCCAGACTTGATTCTGGAGACCGATGCGGCTCCGGAATCTAGCACGCAACCTCCTTTGAAAGAAGGGGGATGCCTATTCCGCCGGTGACCCCTGTCCAACCAGGGGCACCGAATAATCTGCTGGAAGAGCTGCGAGGCACTTCCATTGTGGATGAGCACCGTGTCCTTATGGGCATGGTAATTGAAAGGGTTCAGTCCGCCAAGAGCGGACTAACCGAAGCCTGCAATAGTCTGCTGACAGGTTTTGAGGTAAGCGACGCAAAAAAGAGAAAATCCCAATATAGACAGTAGCCCCTGGGACACTGTCCGGTGTTCGGAAAGAAAAAGCCGGACAGAGGATCAATCTCCTATTGTAGGAAACTAACTAAATTTTTCTAAAATGTAAACATAGGCATCGCTGTTGGCTGCAGCCTCGCATACTGCCGAAGTCTCCGGACTGAAGCAGAAACTGGCGGAGGCCAAGGAGAGCTGGGCCAGGTGAAGAGGTTGTTGGGGAACGTAGCAATAATTCAAAAAAATTCCTACGTGTCACCAAGATCAATCTAGGAGATACTAGCAACGAGAGAGAGGGCATGCATCTTCATACCCTTGAAGATCGCTAAGCGGAAGCATTGCAAGAACACGGTTGGTGGAGTCGTACACGCAGCGATTCAGATGGCGGTCGATTCCGATCTAAGCGTCGAACAACGGCGCCTCCGCGTTCAACACACGTACAGCCCGTGGACATCTCCTCCTTCTTGATCCAGCAAGGGGAGAGGAGAAGTTGTGGGAGAACTCCGACAACACGACAGCGTGACGGTGATGGAGCTCGTGGGCAGGGCTTCGCCAAGCGCTACGGAGTAGGAGGAGGTGTAGGAGAGGGGGAGGGGTGTGACGCCCCGAGATCGATGCTCGAGAAGACTTCCTTATATTCCGGGTTTCGCCGTGTGTTTCATTTGTGCTTGCCCTTTTATTTTTGCATTGCATCATGTCATCATGCCATCATCTCATAAATCTTTTGCATCTCAACTAAATAAATCGTATGGATCTTCGATCCATTTAAATCGAGGGAAGGATGACTTCTCTTTATAATATATCCTCCCGATATTAGTGGAGCTATTATAAAATAATCCATTCTTATGGAATCACCTAAAACACACTTGCATATTTCCCCATGCCTTTGTTATCTCGCTGCTTGACCTCGAACCTTGTTCGTAAATTCTTTCGTCATTTTTCGGAGCTCCACCAAAAATCCGAACATTTTTTGACCTTCCTGACCCTCACTTCGTATTCGAACCATTTGAATTTAAATCAAATGAGTTTGAATTTAAACTTTGAAAAATGGCCACTCCATTTTTCTTGGATCGTGCACATTTCTACGAGTCCGGGAATATTATCCACATGCCCAAATTCTTCCTCTAACCTTATCTTCTCTCTTTTCTTTCTCTTTATTTCTCTATTATTTAAAAGAAAAGAAAATAGGGGAGAGGGAGAAGAGAGTCCAGCCCAGCTGGGCCTCTCGCCGGCCCAACCTCCCTGGCCCACTCCCTCCTAAACCCTACCTGAATCCCCTCCTCCCTCTCCTCTCCCCTCGCGCCGCCAGGGAGCCCGACTCCTTCATCTCGCTCGATCCCATCTCATCTCCCTTGTTCCCTTGCGCCATCTCTCCCTCCTCTCGAGCCACCCCTCTCCCTCACTCCCTCGACAGCGCCCACGCCCGATCCTCATGGCGCCCATGTTCCCCGCGGTTATGTCCCTCGACGCTCGCCATAGCTGCAGCTCCTTCTCCAGCCTCGTCAGATCCCAGCGCAGCCTGGTGCCTCCTCCTCCCTTGCTCCTGGACGCGCCCGGCCGTCCGCAACCATCGTCGTCCGCGCCCACAGGAGCCAGTAGTTGCAGCCTCGAGCCCTCTACTTCTTCCCTGCCGGCGTCCGAGGCCACAGCCTCCCCTGCCACAGTCACCTTTTTCCTCGCCCTTCCATCTTCGCCGCTGCGCCAGCTCGCCTCTGCTCCACGCCGCTCCTCCTCTACCATGGCCTTCCTCCTTCAGCGTCGCGCCTGCACCCATCGTCGCCGCCCCAAGCCACTCCCTCACCTTCCCTCGCCGTCCCGACCAGCAGCAGGAAACCAGGAGCTCAAGCCCTGCCATGGCTGCCACCCGTTCGTTTCCTCCGCCCGTTTCCTCTCACGTCGTCGCCCTGTTTTTCCCCTACTTCGAACGAGGAGAGTTGAACCCTCCTCTGCCTCGCACGGAGTCCAGCTCCAGCAACGCTCGTGGACCGCGAACCGCGCCAAGACCAGCGCCAAACCTCTGCTTCGTCCTGCACCGCGCCAAGTACCACGACCATCGTGTTTCGTTTCTTCGCTGCCAAGGCCGAGAGGATGCCAAGTTCCATGACGACGAGGACCACCAAGTTCGTCTACCGTCGTCAAGTGAACGAAACGACTACCATCACTCCAAGACCCAAACGACTACTGCGACATAAACGTCTACGTGATGACCCCGTAGGACTTAGAGTCGCCAAGCAGCTCTCCGTACGAATGGGGACGCCTACCGTCGCCAAGATCGAGAGTACCTCTACAAAAAACGCCAAGCACCCCTTCATGTCGGCAAGACCCGCAAATCGGACCCCGAACGATCGATGTCTCATGGACCGTGTACAACTATCGTCGCCCCGAAGACGTTGGAGTCATCAAGTACCTCTCCGAAACGAACGTGAACGACTACCGCCGCCAAGATCACGAGTACCTCTACCGTCGTCATGTACCCCTACTTCCACTCCGAACGTCCCGAGAACGTCTACTTCCTCTACTTGGCACCGATCGAGAATCGTCCCGTGTGCACACTTCGAAGGTATAACCCGAGACGACGTCCATGTAACGAATGCTTGCGATGTTTGAGATGCTCATGTTCAAACCGTGTTCGAGTTGTCATTGCACGTTCCTCCTCGGTTGCCAAGCCGTCGACCCATGGGGAACCCGGTATCCGGGATCACCCCACCATCCTCGCTTGATCCGTTCATCCACATTTTCTCTTGCACCGACATCTCAATGAGTTGTCAGATCACCCGGAATGTTGCCGTGGCACCATTTCCGTCGTAGTTGGCGTGGCACCCTTTTTGTTCTGCCATGACGACCAAATGCTTCATAATGCTCATGTCAACTCTTAATAAAAATTGCATAAAACTTGCTCATGTCATTCGCATCATGATAACAACAATTAAAATATTTAAAATTGTTGTTGCTATATATTACTAATGCATATGGGGATTTACCGGATTCGTTATTTGTTATACCCGGCCCCATTTAAATTGTTTAGATGGTGTAGTTTTGTTATGCCTCACCTCTTGCCATGTTAACCAACATTTAATATTGTTGAGTACCTAACCGAGAGAGAACTAAATAATTGATGTGGTGTTCCATCAATATGCAACTCGTTGCATATTGAGCTCCACCTAATTTGTAGGATTGTTTGTGCTTTTTGCCATGCCATGCCTCTTTAATCCGGACATGCATCATTCTTGGTTGTGCATCATGCCATGTTTACGTGATGGTTGTTTACTATGGTGTTTGATTCTTTCCGGTGTTGTTTCTTCGGGTTGGTTCCGTTAACGTCGCGTTGTGAGGAACCGTTCGACTACGTCCGCTTTGTCTTCTTCATGGACTCGTTCTTCTTCCTTGCGGGATCTCAGGCAAGATGACCATACCCTCGAAATCACTTCTATCTTTGCTTGCTAGTTGCTCGCTCTTTTGCTATGCCTATGCTGCGATACCTACCACTTTCTTATCATGCCTCCCATATTGTTGAACCAAGCCTCTAACCCACCTTGTCCTAGCAAACCGTTATTTGGCTATGTTACCGCTTTGCTCAGCCCCTCTTATAGCGTTGTTAGTTGCAGGTGAAGATTGAAGTTTGTTCCTTGTTGGAACATGGAGATGTTGTTCCTTGTTGGAACATGTTTACTTGTTGGGATATCACAATACCTCTTATCTAATTAATGCATCTATATACTTGGTAAAGGGTGGAAGGCTCGGCCTTATGCCTGGTGTTTTGTTCCACTCTTGCTGCCCTAGTTTCTGTCATATCGGTGTTATGTTCCTTACGCGGTTGGGTTATAATGGGAACCCCTTGACAGTTCGCTTTGAATAAAACTCCTTCAGCAAGGCCCAACCTTGGTTTTACCATTCGCCACCTAGCCTTTTTTCCCTTGGGTTAGGCCAGCCCAAGGGTCATCTTTATTTTAACCCCCCCGAGACAGTGCTTGTCTAAGTGTTGGTCCGAAACAAAGCCACTTGTGGCGCCACCTCGGGGAAACTTGAGGGCTGGTTTTAGCTGTACGTATTGTTCATCCGGTGTTGCCCTGAGAACGAGATATGTGCAGCTCCTATCAGGATGTCGGCGCATCGGGCGGTCTTGCTGGACTTGTTTTACCATTGTCGAGGATGTCTTGTAACCGGGATTCCGAGTCTGATCGGGTCTTCCCGCTAGAAGGAATATCCTTCGTTGACCGTGAGAGCTTGTGATGGGCTATGTTGGGACACCCCTGTAGGGATTTGAACTTTCGAAAGCCGTGCCCGCGGTTATGGGCAGATGGGAATTTGTTAATGTCCGGTTGTAGAAAACCTGAAGATGACCTTAATTAAAATACATCAACCGCGTGTGTAACCGTGATGGTCTCTTTCCGGCGGAGTCCGGGAAGTGAACACGGTGTTGGAGTTATGCTTGACGTAGGTTGCTCTAGGATCACTTCTTGATCATAGATTTTCGACCGTGCTTTGCCTTCTCTTCTCGCTCTCATTTGCGTATGTTAGCCACCATATATGCTAGTCGCTTGCTGCAGCTCCACTCATACCTTTACCTTACCCATAAGCTTAAATAGTCTTGATCGCGAGGGTGTGAGATTGCTGAGTCCCCGTGACTCACAGATACTTCCAAAACCAGCTTGCAGGTGCCGATGAGTCCGTGCAGATGACGCAACCAAGCTCAAGGAGGAGCTCGATGAAGATCTTGTCCTTTGTGTTGTTTCATTCTAGTTGATCAGTAGTGGAGCCCAGTCGGGACGATCGGGGATCTGTGTAGCATTTGGGGTAGTCTTCTTTTATTTTGGTTCTGTAGTCGGACCTTGAATGTATTTGGTTGATGTAATGCTTTATTCATGTAATTGTGTGAAGTGGCGATTGTAAGCCAACTATGTATCTTTTCCCTATGTATTACATGGGTTGTGTGAAGATTACCTCACTTGCGACATTGCTTTCAATGCGGTTATGCCTCTAAGTCGTGCTTCGACACGTGGGAGATATAGCCGCATCGAGGGCGTTATAAGTTGGTATCAGAGCCTTCCCCGACCTTAGGAGCCCCCATTGCTTGATCGTTTTTACCGGCCGAGTTGTGTCTAGAAAAATGTTTTGAGTCATTTAGGGATTATATATCGGAGAGTTTAGGAATTCTTTTTACTCCCCAGTCTCCTCATCGCTCTGGTAAGGCATCCTGACGTAGAGTTTTGACTCTTCTCTTCTCAAATTTCACTAAAAAAAATTTAGGATCACGCGGGTATCTTGGAATCGTTCCGATGGTTTTGTGACAAGAACATTGTTCTTGGTGCCTCCTGTCATTTAGGGGTTGTGGCAGTGTCCCGGGGAGTTGAGCTCCAAGGTGTTGTCGTCACAATTTTATCGTTGCAGTTCTGGAATACCTGAGTTTAGTTTCGCCGACATCGAAAATCTCTTTTATGCAGTTGTTGGTGAGATAACCTCGATGCCACCCAGTACTGGGGCGGGAGTTCAGGAGTATTGCCATAACTCGTATAACGGATGCTTTTCGAAGGTTGAGGTAGATGATTTCCGAAGGTTTCTTGGTTATGTGTTGAAGGATGGATACAGCTGGATGTAGGATTTGTTAGTTTGGGTGAGATATTATGCTTCCCCTATATCCCCAACACCTGATTGCATAACCGGAAAATTTCGGGAGTTTATAAGTGGGAATTCAAGTAGCTCCTAGGATATCTTTCCGACAGATGTATGATATGAAATTGGGGTTCGACGTCTAGTGGTCCGCCTATTCACGGTTGGTTTTATAGTGGTCTCGTTGTGTCTTAAAGAGTCCTTGGCTATACCGACTCGGGGACGCTTCGTATGTCATGTGCACTGCCTTGTACATGGTGGTGTTGTATGATCGAGCCCGTGTAGGCCCCACCACGAAAACTTCGGACGAAATCTCTATCATATGTTTGTTCTAGCTTATTCTGCAAGCCAACCCTTTGTTTTTGGTTTTGAGTTGTGGTATTCGAGTTGCTTCGAAGTCAAATGTTGATTCCATACTTTTCCTAAGCGGTGTTCTCATATTCCTATGGGAATACTAATCCTTCATGATAATCGAGACTGTCATGTCAATCCTTTTCAACCGGTGTGTCTCTCTTCAAGTGGATCCGATCATTTCAACATTCGCAAGATCAACTCAAGTCTTCTCAACGGTGTTTGTTTCATCTGTCTCCAAGTTGCCTTTGTTTTTCCCGCCCACCCACCCTTTTTCTTCAACGATTCAGATTTCTTATTCAAGTATCCTTTTTATTGATGGGAAGCCTCTCCATTCCTTTTCCATCAATGTTCTTATCCGGTGATTCTCAGGAAGATTCTAATGGAGCTTCAAGTTCGTCATTCTTCTTTCTTTTCATCTCTGGTGGTTTCAAGTCAAGCTTTGTTGATCATATCTTTTCCTCATTTCAATGTTTTCTCATGCCGGTGCAATTCTTAATCATTCACCTCTCGCTATTCAATTGTTCCGGAGTGCTCAAGATATCTCGAAGATTCGTGTTTCCACTCTGCAGTCGTTCAACATCTTTTGAGGATGTTATCTCATTCAAAGCCATTTAATTCTATCGGTGCAATCTCTCTTTCAAATCATTCAACGGTGTTTTCTTTTGAGTGGGCCCTAACCCACAGGTCTTTTCCCAGGAGCTTACATGACTCTTCTTATTTTCCCAGAGCTATCCCCAAATTCTTTTCCAAGTTTGATGTAAGAATGAGTTATCATCAGTCAAATGCCTTTCTCCAAGATCGGTTAAATTATTTTCATCGTTGGTTCAACTTTTCCATTTTCATCCCGGAGTATCTCAACAATTTGGTGGTGTTTCTCATCGTCATTCTCTGCATTTGAAGACCGAAGAAGAATTTTCCTCCATATCTTGCTCCATTCTCTCCAAGATTCATGGTGCTAGATTTATGCCATTCTCTCATAATTATTTTTTTCGGTTGTGAGAATTCTTTTCACCCACCCGGAGCAATTCAAGATTCTTTTCGGTTTGTTTCTCCGGAGCCCATCATCTCAGAATTTATTCATTCTCAGCTTTCAGCTATGGTTCTCCAAATCTTACCGGTGCTTCGTTCAAGTGATCCTCTAATCAGTTCGGGATCTATTCGTTCACTTGTATCTAAATTCTCTCAAGTATCTTCTTTCGTTCTCTTCCCTGTGGTTCTTCATCTTTTATTCGTTCATTTTCAATTTTTTTTTACGGTGGATCGTTCAAGATCTCTCTTCCTTGGCTATCATATCAATTCTTTCGTTCTTTCAAATTATACCGGTGGTTCGTTGAAGACCTTCTCAAGTTTGATTTATACCTCTCTTAATCTTTTCAACGAGAATAAGTAGTATGCCAAACCCATTGTTTGTCATCAATTTAATTGGTGAAGGATAAGCATAATGCAATTCTTATTCCTGTTTCATCCAAATGATTAACTCCCTATTCCGGAGGCTCATCAAAATTCTTGATCTCAATTGTTCATCTTATCTTTTTCCTGGAGTTCCTACCTCTCGCAATTATATCACCACGGAGGTTCATCTAAATCATTACTAGGTTTCACCTTGTGTTTTCAACTTCTCTTTCCTTTTGTTTGATCATCCTTTTGTTACCGGAGTTCTTCTTGAAGGTTCTACATGATGGTCCATCAAGGATTTAATTCCTCCTCGAAGTGTTCATTAAGATTCTTTTCAGAGGAGCTCAAGTATTCTTTATCTTGCATTTCAATGTGCAATTCTTTCAACCTTATCATTTGAGGTGGTGCTATGTCATTCTTAATAATTTGAGTTCATGTTTCATGATTCACATGTTGTTAAAAATGAGATATTTTAAATCCATCAATCTCGTCATTGGAGTTATCTTGGGTTATATTTCACCTAAAGCCTTCCCTAAGGTTTGTTGCAATTATGGTGCTTATAAATGATCCCAAGTTGTTCTTTTATCCTTCCGGTGAAATAGTTTCTCGTCTTCTTGCTCATATCAAGTCCAATCTATTGTTTCCGTTAGTGGCAAAATTTCAGCTCATAATTTTGAGATGTCTTCCATAAGCCCACATCAAGCTTATCCTTTCGCTGTTGATAATCCAACAACTCCATTCGAGAATATGTTGTAAGCGTGCTCTCCCAAGATTTTTTTTCCTCGTTCATACCATTCCATTCTTACTTTTGTTCCGGAGGTATTGCAATGTTGCTCTCTTCAACCCATCTTCTTGTTTTATCAAGATCATGTTCTTTTCGTGCTTATCCTTTTAACCGGAGTGTTGTGTCCTCTTTTCAAGTATCCTCTCATCTTGTCTAGTTCAATTCCTTCCATTTACAGGTGGAGTGCTGTCCAAATTATATCATTCTTATTCCTTCCCTATCTTGTTTTAACCAGAGTATTGTGCCCCTTTGTTCAAGTTCTTTTCGCCTTATCAAGCCTTGCATCTCTTTTCAACCGGAGTGCTGCTCGACGTTGTTCTTCCTTGTCCCTCTTTTCTAACAGAGTATTTTCAACTTCGTTCATCTTCGTTGTATTTTTTCTCGAAATGGCTTAACCTTTTCAAGGTTCGTGGTTTCACTCAGTTGTCAAAGAAGCAACTTAGTTTTACCTCTTCTCTTTCTCTTCCGTTTTCCCTCCGGTGCCATTCTAGATCTCCGGACGAGATCCTCTCGTAGTGGTGGAGTGTTGTGACGCCCCGAAACCGATGCTCGAGAAGACTTCCTTATATTCCGGGTTTCGCCATGTGTTTCATTTGTGCTTGCCCTTTTATTTTTGCATTGCATCATGTCATCATGCCATCATCTCATAAATCTTTTGCATCTCAACTAAATAAATTGTATGGATCTTCGATCCATTTAAATCGAGGGAAGGATGACTTCTCTTTATAATATATCGTCCCAATATTAGTGGAGATATTATAAAATAATCCATTCTTATGGAATCACCTAAAACACACTTGCATATTTCCCCATGCCTTTGTTATCTTGCTGCTTGACCTCAAACATTGTTCGTAAATTCTTTCGTCATTTTCTGGAGCTCCACCAAAAATCCGAACATTTTTGGACCTTCCTGACCCTCACTTCGTATTTGAACCATTTGAATTAAATTAAATGAGTTTGAATTTAAACTTTGAAAAATGGCCACTCCATTTTTCTTGGATCGTGCACATTTCTGTGAGTCCGGGAATATTATCCGCATGCCCAAATTCTTCCTCTAACCTTCTCTTCTCTCTTTTCTTTCTCTTTATTTCTCTGTTATTTAAAAGAAAGGGAAATAGGGGAGAGGGAGAAGAGAGTCCAGCCCAGCTGGGCCTCTCGCCGGCCCAACCTCCCTGGCCCACTCCCTCCTAAACCCTACCCGAATCCCCTCCCCCCTCTCCTCTCCCCTCGCGCCGCCAGGGAGCCCGACTCCTCCATCTCGCTCGATCCCATCTCATCTCCCTCGTTCCCTTGCGCCATCTCTCCCTCCTCTCAAGCCACCCCTCTCCCTCACTCCCTCGACAGCACCCACGCCCTATCCTCATGGCGCCCCTGTTCCCCGCGGTCGTGTCCCTCGACGCTCGCCATAGCTGCAGCTCCTTTTCCAGCCTCGTCAGATCCCAGCGCAGCCTGGTGCCTCCTCCTCCCTTGCTCCTGGACGCGCCCGGCCGCCCGCAACCATCGTCGTCCGCGCCCATAGGAGCCAGCAGTTGCAGCCCCGAGCCCTCTGCTTCTTCCCTACCGGCGTCCGAGGCCGCAGCCTCCCCTGCCGCGGTCACCTTTTTCCTCGCCCTTCCATCTTCGCCACTGCGCCAGCTTGCCTCTGCTCCGCGCTGCTCCTCCTCTACCATGGCCTTCCTCCTTTAGCGTCGCGCCTGCACCCATCGTCGCCGCCCCAAGCCACTCCCTCACCTTCCCTCGCCGTCCCGACCAACAGCAGGAAACCAGGAGCTCAAGCCCTGCCATGGCCGCCACCCGTTTGTTGCCTCCGCCCGGTTCCTCTCACGTCGTCGCCCTGTTTTCCCCTGCTTCGAACGAGGAGAGTTGAACCCTCCTCTGCCTCGCACGGAGTCCAGCTCCAGCAACGCTCGTGGACCGCGAACCGCGCCAAGACCAGCGCCAAACCTCTGCTTCGTCCTGCACCATGCCAAGTACCACGACCATCGTGTTTCGTTTCTTCGCTGCCAAGGCCGAGAGGAAGCCAAGTTCCATGACGACGAGGACCACCAAGTTCGTCTACCATCGTCAAGTGATCGAAACGACTACCATCACTCCAAGACCCAAACGACTACTGCGACATAAACGTCTACGTGATGACCCCGAAGGACTTAGAGTCGCCAAGCAGCTCTCTGTACGAATGGGGACGCCTACCGTCGCCAAGATCGAGAGTACCTCTACAAAAAACGCCAAGTACCCCTTCATGTCAGCAAGACCCACAAATCGGACCCCGAACGATCGATGTCTCGTGGACCGTGTACAACTACCGTCGCCCCGAAGCCGTTGGAGTCATCAAGTACCTCTCCGAAACGAACGTGAACGACTACCGCCGCCAAGATCACGAGTACCTCTACCGTCGTCATGTACCCCTACTTCCACTACGAACGTCCCAAGAACGTCTACTTCCTCTACTTGGCACCGATCAAGAACCGTCCCGTTTGCACACTTCGAAGGTATAACCCGAGACGACGTCTGTGTAACGAATGCTTGCGATGTTTGAGATGCTCATGTTCGAACCGTGTTCGAGTTGTCATTGCACGTTCCTCCTCGGTTGCCAAGCCGTCGACCCATGGGGTGATGGAAATATGCCCTAGAGGCAATAATAAATTGGTTATTATTATATTTCCTTGTTCATGATAATCGTTTATTATCCATGCTAGAATTGTATTGATAGGAAACTCAGATACATGTGTGGATACATAGACAACACCATGTCCCTAGTAAGCCTCTAGTTGACTAGCTCATTGATCAATAGATGGTTACGGTTTCCTGACCATGGACATTGGATGTCGTTGATAACGGGATCACATCATTGGGAGAATAATGTGATGGACAAGACCCAATCCTAAGCCTAGCACAAAGATCGTGTAGTTCGTATGCTAAAGCTTTTCTAATGTCAAGTATCATTTCCTTAGACCATGAGATTGTGCAACTCCCGGATACTGTAGGAATACTTTGGGTGTGCCAAACGTCACAACGTAACTGGGTGGCTATAAAGGTACACTACAGGTATCTCCGAAAGTGTCTGTTGGGTTGGCACGAATCGAGACTGGGATTTGTCACTCCGTGTGACGGAGAGGTATCTCTGGGCCCACTCGGTAGGACATCATCATAATGTGCACAATGTGATCAAGGAGTTGATCACGGGATGATGTTTTACGGAACGAGTAAAGAGACTTGCCGGTAACGAGATTGAACAAGGTATCGGGATATCGACGATCGAATCTCGGGCAAGTATAATACCGCTAGACAAAGGGAATTGTATACGGGATTGATTAAGTCCTTGACATCGTGGTTCATCCGATGAGATCATCATGGAACATGTGGGAACCAACATGGGTATCCAGGTCCTGCTATTGGTTATTGACCGGAGAACGTCTCGGTCATGTCTGCATGGTTCCCGAACCCGTAGGGTCTACACACTTAAGGTTCGATGACGCTAGGGTTATAAAGGAAGTTTGTATGTGGTTACCGAATGTTGTTCAGAGTCCCGGATGAGATCCCGGACGTCACGAGGAGTTCCGTAAAGGTCCGGAGGTAAAGATTTATATATGGGAAGTCCTGTTTTGGTAACCGAAAAAGTTTCGGGTTTTATCGGTAACGTACCGGGACCACCGGGAGGGTCCCGGGGGTCCACCAAGTGGGGCCACAAGCCCCGGAGGGCTGCATGGGCCAAGTGTGGGAGGGGACCAGCCCTAGGTGGGCTGGTGCGCCCCCCCACAAGGGCCCAAGGCGCCTAAGGGGAGGAGGGCGGCAAACCCTAAGGGCAGATGGGCCTTAGGGCCCATACCTGGTGCGCCTCCCTCTCCCCTCCACCTGGCCGCCACCCAGATGGGATCTAGGGGCTGCCGCCACCCCTAGGGAGGGAACCCTAGGTGGGGGCGCAGCCCCTCCCCTCCCCCCATATGTACTTGAGGTTTGGGCTGCCCAAGACACACGAGTTCCTCTCCTTCTTGGCGCAGCCCTACCCCTCTCCCTCCTCGTCTCTTGCGGTGCTTGGCGAAGCCCTGCTGGAGTACCACGCTCCTCCACCACCACCACGTCGTCGTGCTGCTGCTGGATGGAGTCTTCCCCAACCTCTCCTTCTCCCCTTGCTGGATCAAGGCGTAGGAGACGTCACCGGGCTGTACGTGTGTTGAACACGAAGGTGTCGTCCGTTCGGCACTAGGATCATCGGTGATTTGGATCACGACGAGTACGACTCCATCACCCCCGTTCTCTTGAATGCTTCCGCGTAGCGATCTACAAGGGTATGTAGATGCACTCTCCTTCCCTCGTTGGTAGACTTCTCCATAGATTGATCTTGTTGATGCGTAGAAAATTTTGAATTTCTGCTACGTTCCCCAACAGTGGCATCATGAGCTAGGTCTATGCGTAGTTTCTATGCACGAGTAGAACACAAAGTCGTTGTGGGCGTTGATTTTGTTCAATATGCTTACCGTTACTAGTCCAATCTTGATTCGGTGGCATTTTGGGATGAAGCGGCCCGGACCGACCTTACACGTACTCTTACGTGAGACTGGTTCCACTGACTGACATGCACTAGTTGCATAAGGTGGCTAGCGGGTGTCTGTCTCTCCCACTTTACTCGGATCAGATTCGATGAAAAGGGTCCTTATGAAGGGTAAATAGCAATTGGCATATCACGTTGTGGTTTTTGCGTAGGTAAGAAACGTTCTTGCTAGAAACCCATAGCAGCCACGTAAAACATGCAAACAACAATTAGAGGACGTCTAACTTGTTTTTGCAGGGTATGCTATGTGATGTGATATGGCCAAAGGATGTGATGAATGATATATGTGATGTATGAGATGATCATGTTCTTATAATAGGAATCACGACTTGCATGTCGATGAGTATGACAACCGGTAGGAGCCATAGGAGTTGTCTTAATTTATTTATGACCTGCGTGTCAACATAAATGTCATGTAATTACTTTACTTTATTGCTAACCGGTAGCCATAGTAGTAGAAGTAATAGTTGGCGAGCAACTTCATGGAGACACGATGATGGAGATCATGATGATGGAGATCATGGTGTCATGCCAGTGACAAGATGATCATGGAGCCCCAAGATGGAGATCAAAGGAGCTATATGATATTGGCCATATCATGTCACTATTATTTGATTGCATGTGATGTTTATCATGTTTATACATCTTATTTGCTTAGAACAACGGTAGTAAATAAGATGATCCCTTATTAAAATTTCAAGAAAGTGTTCCCCCTAATTGTGCACCATTGCGGAAGTTCATTGTTTCGAAGCACCACGTGATGATCGGGTGTGATAGATTCTTACGTTCGAATACAACGGGTGTTGACGAGCCTAGCATGTACAGACATGGCCTCGGAACACATGCAAAACACTTAGGTTGACTTGATGAGCCTAGCATGTACAGACATGGCCTCGGAACACAAGAGACCGAAAGGTCGAACATGAGTCGTATAGAAGATATGATCAACATGAAGATGTTCACCGATGTTGACTAGTCCGTCTCACGTAATGACCGGACACGGCCTAGTTGACTCGGATCATGTAATCACTTAGATGACTAGAGGGATGTCTATCTAAGTGGGAGTTCATAAGATGAACTTAATTATCCTGAACATAGTCAAAAGGTCTTCGCAAATTATGTCATGGCTCGCGCTTTAGTTCTACAGTTTAGATATGTTCCTAGAGGAAATTTAGTTGAAAGTTGATAGTAGCAATTATGCGGACTAGGTCCGTAAACTAAGGATTGTCCTCATTGCTTCATAGAAGGCTTATGTCCTTAATGCACCGCTCAGTGTGCTGAACCTCGAACGTCGTCTATGGATGTTGCGAAAATCTGACATACACATTTTGATAACTACGTGATAGTTCAGATAAACGGTTTAGAGTTGAGGCACCGAAGACATTTTGAAACGTCATGAAACATATGAGATGTTTCGAGGGCTGAAATTGGGATTTCAGGCTCGTCCCCACGTCAAGAGGTATAAGACCTCCGACAATTTTCTTAGCCTGCAAACTAAGGGAGAAAAGCTCAATTGTTGAGCTTGTGCTCAGATTGCCTGAGTACAACAATCATTTGAATCGAGTGGGAGTTGATCTTCCAGATGAGATAGTGATGTTTCTCCGAACTCATTACCACCAAGCTGCTAGAGCTTCATGATGAACTATAATATATCAGGGACATATATGATGATCCTTGAGATATTCGCGATGTTTGACACCACAAAAGTAGAAATCAAGGAGCATCAATTGTTGATGGTTGGTGAAACCACTAGTTTCAAGAAGGGCAAGGGCAAAAGGGGATACTTCATGAAACGGCAAATCAGTTGCTGCTCTAGTGAAGAAACCCAAGGTTGAACCCAAACCCGAGACTAAGTGCTTCTGTAATAAGGGGAACAGCCACTGGAGTAGAATTACCCTAGATACTTGGTAGATGAGAAGGCTGGCAAGGTCGATAGAAGTATATTGGATATGCATTGTGTTAATGTGTACTTTACTAGTACTCCTAGTAGCACCATGGTATTTAATACCGGTTCGGTTGCTAAGTGTTAGTAAACTCGAAATAAAAGGCTACGGAATAAACGGTGTCGTGGTTCTAAGCCTGACAGTAGAGTGGGGAGTAGGTATGGAGAGGCAAGGTCCTAGCTATGGAGAGGTTGTCAGCACAAAGGATGTACGAGTTCAGGCCCTTCTCGGAAGAAGTAACAGCCCTACGTCTCGGAGCCCGGAGGCGGTCGAGTGGATTATGAATGTCTGGATTACAAGGTGCCGAACCCTTCTGCCTGTGGAGGGGGGGTGGCTTATATAGAGTGCGCCAGGACCCCAGCCAGCCCACGTAGGAGAGGGTTTAAGGTGAGTTAAGTCTGGGGCGTTACTGGTAACGCCCCACATAAAGTGCCTTTATTATCATAAAGTCTACTTGATTACAGGCCGCTGCGGTGCAGAGTGCCTCTTGACCTCCTGGTGGTCGAGTGAGTCTTCGTGGTCGAGTCCTTCAGGCCAGTCGAGTGAATCCTCGTTGGTCGACTGGAAGGCGACCTCTTCTAAGGATGTCCTAGGGTAAGTTACTTGGAACAGGTCCATGACCCTACCCTAGGTACATAACCCCATCATTAGCCCCCGAATGGATTGAGGCTTCGAGTGAAGAAGGAGTTGACGTCGTTTCCGATTAACCTTTGCGCTCTAGTTGTGCGCTATTCTGATCAAAGAATCTCTTCGTTGACAGGGAGCAATTTGCCTTCGGTCGACTCGATCCATTCTACTTTTGCGTCGAGTGATCTTTCGAGCTTCGACGATCTCCGAGCGACGGATCGCCGGAAACACCGCGTCTGACAGACTGATTTGTTGCTCGCGGATTCCGCGGGATGCGAAATTTGGGGGCGCGCTTTCGAAGCGGGGCAGACCGCGGCGTTCGGATGGGACGGGGCATAGACGCCTCGATCTCCGCGCCGCCTTTTTCGCCACGTATCCAGTCTCCATAACTGCTCCCAGATATGATTAGATCGACCGGGCCCACATGTCAGCCACTTGGAAGGGACCTTATAAATGCGCCCGGCGAGGATTTCTGTGCTGCGCCTCAGCATTCTCCCTCTCTCCCTCTGCTCCCTTCCTCCCTGCTCAGCGTGCTCGCTCTCGCCCCCGCACCACTTCCCTTCGCGCATCTCACCGGCGACCATGGCCAAGGAGAAGACGGCAGCGCTGGAGCGTGCAAAGAAGGCGTCGGCATCGGAGAAGGCGAAGGGGAGATCCACCAGCCGCAGAGGGTCCTCGTCCAGATCCCGCCTGCCGAAAGGCTGGGTCCAAGGAGACTGGATCCAGTCGACCATCACGGAGAAGGACCTCCTCGACATGGCCAACGAGGGCTTGATCCCTCACGGAGCTGCGAGGTTGCCGGGGAAGGAGTGGCAGCCACAGCCAGAAGAGGGTGAGTGTGTGCTTTTGGCCACTCATGTTGATCGTGGGTTTTCCTTGCCGCCAAGCATTTTCTTCCGTGGCTTCTTGAATTTCTTTGGAGCGCAGCTCCACCACTTTACCCCAAACTCCATTGCCTATCTTGCTGCATTCGTGTCCATCCCCACCATATCAGGGTAATTGTGTTGCTCATATTTTCTTATTCTGTGCGAACTTTATCTCCGGTCGACGCTGAGGTTAGTCGACTGATCCTTTGGAGTTGCAGTGCTGCTACTTCTGAGACCTCGGCCCGGGCCGATGACCACGAGATGGAGGATGCAGCAACTTCGAATCCAGGTACTGTATTCTTAATACCGTTCTTAGTCGACTGACTCGCGATCTCTGATCCTGATCCTTCTCCATAGCTCCACCCAACACTGTTATCGATCTTCCTGATGATGATGAGGATGAAGAGCCGCTGAAGCACAGGAGGAGTCGGAAAGCGTCCGCCAGTAAGGTGCCTCAGGATGCGACGGCGCTTGAGATTCTGACTGTGGAGGAAGAGAACACCACTCGACACACGGTGTCCTTCGCAAATCCACTGACGAGTGCTCAGCAGCCCTCCCTCTTCACGACGCACCACGTCCCAGAGGACCAAGCTGGCGCAGCGAAGGAGGCGATACGCCAGGCGGGACTCATGATGGAGCAGCTGAAGACCATCCGGGACGCGAGCCAGGCAGCTTATGACGCCAGTTCTGCCCTCCAAAGCAATGTTCAGGTCAGTCGACCACCGTTTGTTCTGTTGGATATGCTTGCCAAAAACTTTTCCTTTCCAGAATTTATATTAGTCACCCACTGGGTGTGTCGAATAAACTCCGTGTTAGCGGGGGCACGCTGAGTGCACCCGCTGGGTGTAGTCCCCAAGGCTAAGGTCGACTGCTGGCAGTCGGCCTTAGGCTTTATGACGTCAATTTTTCTGTCAGTCGACTGGTCGACTTTGTCTTCAACAGGATTAGTGGGGGCACGCTGAGTGCACCCACTGGGTGTAGTCCCCGAGACTGTGGTCGACTGCTTGCAGTTGATCACAGTCTTAGAGAATGCATCTCGCACACTGTTTTTTTTTGAGGTCGACTGGTCGACTTTGTCTTCAACAGGATTAGTGGGGGCACGCTGAGTGCACCCACTGGGTGTAGTCCCCGAGACTACGGTCGAATGCTTGTATTCGGCTGTAGTCTTAGAAACGTGTGTTTTTCCCTTTTCACTCTGAAGTGAATTATTTTTGACATTTAGTCGATTGGTTCTTCGCAGAACTCTTGTGATCTTGTGGCTCGCTACTCAGAGCTGGAACAGAAGCATACTCAAGTCGAGCTGAGCTTGAAGCTGGTTCGGGAGAAGCTGACAAAGGCAAAGGAGGAGACCGAAGGTATGTTTGGTGAGACCCTGACGACTGTTTTTCCCCTTCCTTGTTTCAGCATCTGATCTTGCTGTAACTTGTAGGTAAGGTAAGGGAGGCCCAGCAGAAGAAAGACCTTGAGCTAGCTGAGAAGATCAAGCTTGCTGACGAGAAGTTAGCTTCAGTCACCAAGCTCGAACAAGACAACACCAATCTGAAAACTGCTCTTGGGATTGCCAACAAGGAGGTCAGTCGACTGAGAACTGACAAAGCTGCCCTGACCGACCAAGTCAGCAAATTGACTGAGAAGAAAACTGAACTGGAGGCCTTCCTGAGTGGCCTTGCCAAGAAGCTGTTTCTTATGCTTGAAGGTAAATCTCTATGTTTGGCAAATATTTCCAATTGTGGCTTTTTCCATTCGACTATCTCCTTGACTTAGTGATCATCCTTGCAGAATTTTGTCAAAACTTTGAAGAAGAAACCAGCCGACTGGAGCCAAACCTTGACCCCGTCAATTCTCCGGTGGACGACGAAGTTGCTATGGATGTTTTCCGACTGGAGTCTCGTGTTGCAGCTGTCGTGGACTATCTCGCAAGGCTGAAGGCTGCCACATCTCGCATCGACTCGACGCTCTGGCCTGAGGAGACACTTCAGAATGACCTTGAGTCGCTGATGGCCCGCTTGAACACGATCCCTGGTCGAGTGCAGGAGTGGAAGAAGTCCTCGGCTCGGTGTGGTGCAGATGTCGCTCTGTGTCTGGCCCGGGTCCACTGCAAAGATGCGCGAGAAGAGAAGCTGGCGGCCCTTCGGGTGGCCAATACCAAGAAGCACGACTTCAGGTCCTTTATGGAGACTTTCCTTGCAGCTGCCACTCGGATCGCCGACGGAATTGACCTTGATGAATTTGTTGCACCTTCCAGCCCTCCACAGGAGGGGTAAAAAACTTCTTCTGGCTCGACGCTTTAAATTTGCCTCGGCATGCCGAGTGGAATTGTAACCGACAAACCTTAACAGGCTTTACGCCTGAGCACTTTCGGTTCCTTTAGATATCGATTCAAACTTGAATTTGGCGCTTGAATATGATTGCCTTCGGCTCAAAATGTCTTTTGCAGGTTCAAAGCAAGGCGCCTTTTCTGCAATCGACCTATTCTTTGGTCCACTTAGGCGAGCACTGGGCTGCAGCTAAGCCTCTGAGTGAGAGGGTTGCTCTTCACTCGGTAGGATTTTATAACTTAGGCGAGCACGAGGCTGCAGCTAAGCCTCCGAGTGGAAGGCTGGCTCACCACTCGGTAGGATTTTTATAACTTAGGCGAGTGCTTGGACTGCAGCTAAGCCCCCGAGTGAGAGGGTTGCTCTTCACTCGGTAGGATTTTTTGTAACTTAGGCGAGCACAGGGCTGCAGCTAAGCCCCCGAGTGAGAGGGTCGCTCTTCACTCGGTAGATTTTTTTTTGTAACTTAGGCGAGCACAGGGCTGCAGCTAAGCCCCCGAGTGAGAGGATTGCTCTTCACTCGGTAGGATTTTCACAACTTAGGCGAGTGCTTGGACTGCAGCTAAGCCCCCGAGTGAGAGGGTTGCTCTTCACTCGGTAGGATTTTTAGTAACTTAGGCGAGCACAGGGCTGCAGCTAAGCCCCCGAGTGAGAGGGTCGCTCTTCACTCGGTAGATTTTTTTTGTAACTTAGGCGAGCACAGGGCTGCAGCTAAGCCCCCGAGTGAGAGGATTGCTCTTCACTCGGTAGGATTTTCACAACTTAGGCGAGTGCTTGGACTGCAGCTAAGCCCCCGAGTGAGAGGGTTGCTCTTCACTCGGTAGGATTTTTATAACTTAGGCGAGCACGAGGCTGCAGCTAAGCCTCCGAGTGGAAGGCTGGCTTACCACTTGGTAGGATTTTCACAACTTAGGCGAGTGCTTGGACTGCAGCTAAGCCCCCGAGTGAGAGGGTTGCTCTTCACTCGGTAGGATTTTCACAACTTAGGCGAGTGCTTGGACTGCAGCTAAGCCCCCGAGTGAGAGGGTTGCTCTTCACTCCGTAGGATTTTGATAAACTTAGGCGAGTGCTTGCACTGCAGCTAAGCCTCCGAGTGAGAGGATTGCTCTTCACTTGGTAGGATTTTCACAACTTAGGCGAGTGCTTGGACTGCAGCTAAGCCCCCGAGTGAGAGGGTTGCTCTTCACTCGGTAGGATTTTTATAACTTAGGCGAGCACGAGGCTGCAGCTAAGCCTCCGAGTGAGAGGGTTGCTCTTCACTTGGTAGGATTTTTATAACTTAGGCGAGCACGAGGCTGCAGCTAAGCCTCCGAGTGGAAGGCTGGCTTACCACTTGGTAGGATTTTGATAACTTAGGCGAGCACGAGGCTGCAGCTAAGCCTCCGAGTGAGAGGATTGCTCTTCACTTGGTAGGATTTTCACAACTTAGGCGAGTGCTTGGACTGCAGCTAAGCCCCCGAGTGAGAGGGTTGCTCTTCACTCCGTAGGATTTTGATAAACTTAGGCGAGTGCTTGCACTGCAGCTAAGCCTCCGAGTGGAAGGCTGGCTTACCACTCGGTAGGATTTTGATAACTTAGGCGAGCACGAGGCTGCAGCTAAGCCTCCGAGTGAGAGGATTGCTCTTCACTTGGTAGGATTTTCACAACTTAGGCGAGTGCTTGGACTGCAGCTAAGCCCCCGAGTGAGAGGGTTGCTCTTCACTCCGTAGGATTTTGATAAACTTAGGCGAGTGCTTGCACTGCAGCTAAGCCTCCGAGTGGAAGGCTGGCTTACCACTCGGTAGGATTTTCATAAACTTAGGCGAAACGGATTCGCAGCTAAGCCTCCGAGTGGGAGCCTGGCTCACCACTCGGTAGGATTTTTACAAACTTAGGCGAAACGGATTCGCAGCTAAGTCACCCACTGAGGGGGAATTTTATTGGACAAAAATAAAAAGTGACAGAAATTATTTTGAGGTCCATGAACTACAGGAGTACTTTATTGCAACTCATCCGAGTGATAAAACTTAAGTGTAGAATGGGCGGAGTAGCTCCGCGTTCCAAGCTCGGGGCTCGTCGATATTATGCTCGACGTTGTAAAGACGGTACGCCCCGTTGTGGAGAACCTTGGTGACGATGAAGGGGCCTTCCCAAGAAGGAGCAAGCTTGTGTGGTTTGTGCTGATCCACTCGGAGAACCAAATCCCCTTCCTGGAAGGCTCGACCTCTCACATTTCGGGCGTGGAAATGGCGCAGATCTTGTTGGTAGATGGTCGGCCGGATCAGAGCCATCTCCCTTTCTTCCTCTAAAAGGTCGACTGCGTCCTGCCGCGCTTGTTCAGCTTCCGCTTCGTTGTAGATTTCGACTCGGGGAGCATTATGCAGAAGATCACTCGGCAAGACTGCTTCAGCTCCATAGACCAAGAAGAATGGAGTTCTTCCGGTCGACCGATTAGGCGTGGTCCGCAGTCCCCAGAGTACAGATGGAAGTTCGTCGACCCAAGCTCCAGCCGCGTGTTTGAGATCAAGCATCAGTCGAGGCTTCAGTCCCTTGAGAATTAGTCCATTAGCTCGCTCTGCTTGTCCATTCGACTGCGGATGGGCGACTGATGCGTAGTCGACCCGTGTGCCCTGGGAGTTGCAGAAGGTTCTGAATTCCTCTGAGTCAAAGTTCGACCCATTATCCGTAATGATGCTGTGCGGGACTCCATATCTGAATATTAGTTCCCTGATGAAACTAACAGCAGTACCGGTGTCAAGGCTCTTGATTGGTTTAGCCTCGATCCACTTGGTGAATTTGTCGACTGCCACCAGTACATGCGTGAAGCCACTTCGTCCTGTTCTCAAAGGGCCGACCATGTCCAGCCCCCAAACTGCAAAAGGCCAGACGAGTGGGATGGTCTTCAAAGCTGACGCAGGCTTGTGCGACATATTCGAGTAGAACTGACATCCCTTGCACTTATCCACTATCTCCTTTGCCATCTCATTCGCCTTGGGCCAGTAAAATCCGGCTCGGTATGCTTTGGCCACGATGGTCCGAGAGGACGCATGATGACCACAGGTCCCAGAGTGAATATCATTGAGGATGAGTCGACCTTCTTCTGGTGTTATGCACTTCTGACCGACTCCAGTCGCACTTTCTCTGTATAATTGTCCTTTGATTACGGTAAAGGCCTTAGATCGACGGACGATCTGTCGAGCCTCTTCCTCATCCTCCGGAAGCTCTTTCCTCAAGATATATGCGACATATGGAATCGTCCAGTCGGGAATGACCACCAAAACCTCCATGATCAAGTCGACCACCGCTGGGACTTCAACTTCAGTCGGATCTGTGGCGCTCTTGGGCTGCGGAGTTTCTTCGGTGAAAGGATCTTCTTTGACTGACGGAGTGTGTATATGCTCCAAGAACACACCACTCGGAATGGCTTCTCTCTTGGAACCTATCTTTGCTAGATCATCAGCTGCTTGATTTTTCAGTCGGGGTATATGATGGAGCTCCAACCCCTCGAACTTCTTCTCCAGCTTCCTCACTGCACTGCAGTATCCAGTCATGGCTGGGCTTCTCACGTCCCACTCTTTCATCACCTGATTGACCACTAAATCCGAGTCGCCATAGACCATTAGGCGACGGACGCCGAGTGAAATGGCCATGCGCAACCCATATAGGAGGGCCTCATACTCTGCCTCATTGTTGGAGGAATCAAAGTGAATCTGGAGCACATATCTGAGCTTATCTCCTCTGGGGGAAACCAGGACAACCCCAGCACCGGAACCATTCAACATCTTAGAGCCATCGAAAAACATGGTCCAATGCTCCGAGTGAACTTCAGTCGGCTGCTGTTGTTCAATCCACTCGGCGAGGAAATCTGCTATCGCCTGGGACTTAATGGCTTTCTTTGCCTCAAACTTGATATCAAGGGGAAGAGGTTCAATCGCCCATTTGGCCACTCGACCAGTTGCATCTCTGTTGTGCAAAATCTCTGATAGTGGAGCGTCGCTGACGACTGTGATGGAATGGTCAGAGAAATAATGAGCAACCTTCTTTGTGGTCATGTATATTCCATACACAAGCTTCTGATAATGAGGATATCTCTGCTTGGATGGAGTCAAGACTTCAGACAAATAATACACTGGGCGCTGAACTTTGAGAGCTTTTCCTTCTTCTTCCCGCTCGACCGTTAGCACAGTACTGACGACTTGTCCTGTGGCTGCGATGTAGAGCAACAGAGGCTCTTTGCTGATTGGAGCAGCAAGCACCGGCTAGGTGGAGAGCAGAGCTTTTAGCTCGGCAAACGCTGCATCAGCTTCTGGAGTCCACTCGAACTTGTCAGCCTTCTTCATCAGTCGGTAAAGAGGCAGAGCCTTTTCACCGAGTCGTGAAATGAATCGACTTAATGCGGCCAAGCATCCAGTAAGCTTCTGGACATCGTGCACTCGTACAGGGCGTTTCATTCGGAGAATAGTGCCAATCTTCTCTGGGTTAGCATCGATTCCCCGTTCGGAAACGAGAAAACCGAGTAACTTGCCACCAGGAACTCCAAATGTGCACTTTGATGGATTGAGCTTGATATCATACCTTCTGAGGTTGGCAAATGTTTCAGCAAGGTCAGCGAGCAGGTCGGAACCTTTTCGTGACTTGACAACAATATCATCCATATAAGCTTCCACATTCCGACTGATTTGGGTGAGTAGACACTTCTGAATCATTCGCATAAATGTGGCTCCGGCGTTCTTGAGGCCGAATGGCATGGTGATATAGCAGAAGCACCCGAATGGAGTGATGAAAGCTGTTTTTACCTCATCGGGCCCGTACAGACGGATCTGGTGGTACCCGGAGTAAGCATCTAAAAAAGACAACCTCTCGCATCCCGCGGTCGAGTCAACAATTTGATCTATGCGAGGGAGAGGAAAGTGATCTTTCGGGCAGGCCCGGTTGATGTGCTTGAAATCAATGCACATTCGGAGCGACTTGTCCTTCTTAGGAACCATGACGACATTAGCGAGCCACTCGGAGTGGTATATCTCTCGGATAAATCCTGCCGCCAACAGTCGAGCCACTTCTTCACCGATGGCCTTTCTCTTCTGGACGGCGGACCGCCGAAGATGTTCTTTGACTGGTTTTGCAGACGAGTCGACTCTTAGGCGATGCTCAGCCAGTCCCCTGGGAACACCTGGCATGTCAGCGGGCTTCCATGCAAAAATCTCCCAGTTCTCACGGAGGAACTGGATGAGCGCTTCTTCCTATTTTGGGTCGAGTGTTGTGGAGATGCGGGTCGGAGCTGCTTTGGGGTCGGTCGGGTGAATGTGAACAGGCTTCGTCTCGCCGGACGACTGGAATGCAGATTCTGTGGCGGGCTTCTTGGATCGCAGCAAGTCACTCGGATCTGCGTTTTGCTTGTATTCTTCGAACTCGACCGCTGTCACTTGGGAATCGGCAATCTTGGAGCCCTTCTGAAAGCACTCTTCTGCCTTTTTCCTATCACCGGTGACAGTGATCACACCTTTGGGACCGGGCATCTTCAATTTGAGGTACACGTAACATGGTCGAGCCATGAACCGTGCATAGGCTGGTCTCCCCAAAATGGCATGATATGCACTTTGAAAATCCACGACCTCAAACGTCAACTTTTCTTTGCGAAAATGCTTTGAATCGCCAAACACTACGTCCAAAGCTATCTGGCCGAGTGACTCGGCCTTCTTCCCTGGTATAACTCCATGGAAGCTCATGTTACTAGTGCTCAGTCGGGACATCGGAATGCCCATACCTTTCAATGTGTCTGCATATAACAGATTCAGCCCACTTCCACCGTCCATCAGCACCTTTGTCAGTCGAGTGCCTTCGACAACTGGATCGACCACCAAAGCTTGCCTCCCAGGGGTGGCAATATGAGTCGGGTGATCAGATTGGTCGAATGTGATGGGTGTTTGGGACCACTTCAGATAATTTGCTTTTGCGGGGGCAACCATGTTCACCTCTCGGTTAATCACTTTCAGTCGACTTCTGCTTTCCACATCTGCAAAGATCATCAGAGTGGAGTTGATATGCGGATATCCTCCCTCACTGTCCTCTTTGTCTTCGGCCTTGTTCGATTCCTTCTCCTTGTCCTTAGACTGTTTTCCCTGAAACTGCTGGATCAGGAGTCGACATTGGCGAGTGGTGTGCTTTGGGTAAATGATATTCCCCTCTTCATCTTTCTTCGTGTGAATGTGACACGGCATATCCATCACGTCGTTCCCTTCTTTATCCTTTACCTTCTTGGGGTTCCAGGATCCTTTTGGTTTCCCCTTAAACTTTCCTTGAGTCACGGCCAGAGCCTCTCCAGGAGCTGCCGGTTCAGCCTTCCGCTTCTGTTTCCGACTGGTGTTTCCTTTTTCCGACTGACTCGGCTTGTGCTTGCCGCTTCGGAGTCGGTCTTCTTCTTCGCCGTTGGCGTACTTGGTAGCAATCTCCATCATCCGACTCAAAGTCATGTCACCGGTTCGACCAAATTTCAAACTCAGTTCTCTGTTCTTGACGCCGTCTTTGAAGGCGCATACTGCCTGATGGTCAGAGACATTTTCCACAGTGTGGTGCAAAGTGATCCACCTCTGAATATACTCTCTGAGAGTCTCATTGGTTTTCTGCATGCAGACTTGCAACTCTGTCAATCCCGCTGGTCGTTTGCAAGTCCCTTCAAACGTTCTGGCGAACACTCGGGACAGATCTTCCCAAGTGTAAATGCTGCTAGGAGGTAATTGAGTCAACCATGCCCTGGCAGAACCTTCCAACATGAGGGGCAAATGCTTCATGGCCACCTCGTCGTTCCCACCACCGATCTGAACTGCCACTCGGTAGTCTTCAAGCCAAGTTTCAGGCTTAGACTCACCAGTGAACTTGCTGACTCCTGTTGCCAACCTGAAATTGGGGGGGATAACGGCGGCTCTGATAGCTCTGCTGAAACATTCAGGACCAGAAACATGTACTCGACTGCTCATGGGAACATCTCTGTCGAGTGCGCCTCGATGGGCTCTGTTCCGGTCGACCAACCCTTGCACGATAATGGATCGCGCGTCGAAGCCTGGCTCCCTGGGGTCAACTGGAACCCTATGCCCTGTACTGTACTGACGCCTATCATCTGGCTGCCGAGGAGCGTAAGACCCACCCCTCGGAGGGGAATAGGGCACTCGACACCTATCATCTCGGTCGAGTCTGTCGCCATATTGATCTCGCCGATTCTCACGCCCTTCGCGCCGCGGAGGCGATCTGGGGCTGTGAGCCGACTGAACCGTATTCACAGTGACAGATCGACTGTGAATTCTGTTGCGCGACTGAGACACGGCTGAATTCTGATCTCCTGCTGCTCGGAGCAGATCCCTGATCTGCAGCAAACATCTGCCAGCTTCTGACTGCGAAGGCTGAATGGACTCTGCTATACGGGTCGCAGCTGCTAAATTCTGAATTGGGGTTCGATATACCTGAGTCGGCGGGAAGAGTTGACGTCGACTGGTGTCGGGAACTCGTTGCCGCGCGCGCTCGTCGAGTGCTCGCTGAAGGTTCTCCAGTCGAGTGCGCTCGGCCAAATTGGCCAGACGCGCCTCCTCCAAGGCACGAGCCTCGGGGGTTTCTCCTGCGATGGGAATACGCAGGGGATCCTCGTTCCTGCGGCGAAGCTCTTCTCTTTGTAGAGAGTCGAGTGGCTCGGGCTGGTACTCTTCGTAGTTTCGTGCTGGGTCGCCGCCGTCACCTGCTCCACCACCACGGGCGAAGCCAGGAGGACTGTGGGGCCCATCGACCATCAAGACTTCCGCCGCTGGATCACTGCTTCCGCACTCGGAAGCAGTCTCTCCGGAGCCAGTCGACTGATCGAACAAGCCGTAGAGAGATTCGTTGGGCTCGATTGCCGCAACTTGTGTAGTGGCCGATTGGCGAGCCACCGCGTGACTCACCCATCGCTGAAGCCTCGACCGGCCTGAGCGCTTGCGCTGGCGGGAGACCGGGAGGGCGGACGATGGAGGAGCCGACCGATACTGGGTCGACGGTTGCCGCAGCAGAACGCCGCGGACACATGCGCGAAAATGCGTCGCACCGCGGACGGGGAGCGCATCTACGTCGAGTGGAGCCTCCTGGAGCCATGCGGAGTCGTCGGCGATGAAGGTGAGAGTGCCGAGACGGATCTCTTGACCCTCGACCAAAACTCCAGCAGACACCATGATGAGAGTACTCGGAAGAATCGCAACTTCTCCACAAAATCGCTAAAACACCCGCCCCACGGTGGGCGCCAACTGTCGTGGTTCTAAGCCTGACAGTAGAGTGGGGAGTAGGTATGGAGAGGCAAGGTCCTAGCTATGGAGAGGTTGTCAGCACAAAGGATGTACGAGTTCAGGCCCTTCTCGGAAGAAGTAACAGCCCTACGTCTCGGAGCCCGGAGGCGGTCGAGTGGATTATGAATGTCTGGATTACAAGGTGCCGAACCCTTCTGCCTGTGGAGGGGGGGTGGCTTATATAGAGTGCGCCAGGACCCCAGCCAGCCCACGTAGGAGAGGGTTTAAGGTGAGTTAAGTCTGGGGCGTTACTGGTAACGCCCCACATAAAGTGCCTTTATTATCATAAAGTCTACTTGATTACAGGCCGCTGCGGTGCAGAGTGCCTCTTGACCTCCTGGTGGTCGAGTGAGTCTTCGTGGTCGAGTCCTTCAGGCCAGTCGAGTGAATCCTCGTTGGTCGACTGGAAGGCGACCTCTTCTAAGGATGTCCTAGGGTAAGTTACTTGGAACAGGTCCATGACCCTACCCTAGCTACATAACCCCATCAAACGGAGACTAGCTAAAAGGTGAGATGACGATATGTGTTGGAAGTATTTCCAAGGTTGATCAAACATCGCACGCTCCCTCTACCATCGAGATTGGTGTTTGAATTGAGCATAGACATGATTGGATTATGTCTATCGCAATACGATTATTCATTTAAGGAGAATAATGGTTACTCTGTTTATTTGAATAATACCTTCAATGGTCTTGGACCTAAAATGAATGGTTTATTGAATCTCGATCGTAGTGATACACATGTTCATGCCAAAAGATATAAGATAGTAATGATAGTACCACCTACTTGTGGCACTGCCACGTAAGTCATATCGGTATAAAACACATGAAGAAGCTCCATGTTGATGGATCTTAGGGCTCACTCGTTTTTTGAAAAGTTTGAGACATGCGAACCATGTCTATTGGTGTATATGCATGAAGAAACTCCATGCAAATGGACCGGTTGGACTCACTTGATCTTGAATCACCTGAGACATGCAAATCATACCACATGGGCAAGATGACTGAAAGCCTCGTTTTCAGTAAAATGGAACTAGAAAGTAACTTGTTGGAAGTAATACATTTTGATGTGTGCAGCCCAATGAGTGCTGAGGCGTGTAGTGGATATCGTTATGTTCTTGCTTCACAAATGATTTGAGTAGATGTTGAGTATATTTACTTGATGAATCACGAGTCTGAATTATTGAAAGGTTCACGTAATTTCAAGGTGAAGTTGAAAGATCGTCGTGACAAGAGGATAAAATATCTATGATATGATCATAGAGATGAATATCTGAATTACGAGTTTGGCACAGAATTAAGATATTGTGGAAATTGTTTCACAACTAATATAGCCTGGAACACCATAGTGTGATGGTGTGTCCGAACATCATAACTGCACCCTATTGGATATGATGCATACCATGATGTCTCTTATCGAATTACCATGATAGTTTATGGGTTAGGCATTAGAGACAACCACATTCACTTTAAATAGGGCACCACATAATTCCGATGAGATTACACCATATGAACTATGGTTTAGAGAAACCTAAGCTGTCATTTCTTAAAAGTTTGGGGCTGCGACGCTTATGTGAAAAAGTTTCAGGCTGATAAGCTCGAACCCAAAGCGGATAAATGCATCTTCATAGGACACCCAAAACAGTTGGGTATACCTCCTGTCTCAGATCCGAAAGCAATAAGGGATTGTTTCTAGAATCGGGTCCTTTCTCAAGGAAAAGTTTCTCTCGAAGGAATTGAGTGGGAGGATGGTGGAGACTTGATGAGGTTATTGAACCATCACTTCAACTAGTGTATAGCAGGGCACAAAGAGTTGTTCCTGTGGCACCTACACCAATTGAAGTGGAAGCTTATGATATTGATCATGAGACTTCGGATCAAGTCACTCCCAAACCTCGTAGGATGAAAAGGATGCGTACTACTTCAGAGTGGTACGTAATCCTATCTTGGAAGTCATGTTGCTAGACAACAATGAACCTACGAGCTATGGAGAAGCGATGGTGGGCCTGGATTCCAAAATGGCTCGGGGCCATATAATCCGAGAGAGGATCCATATATGAAAACAAAGTGTAGACTTTGGAAGAACTACTTGATAGTTGTAAGGCTGTTAGGTACATATGGATTTTAAAAGGAAGACGGACAATGATGGTAAGTATCACCATTAACAAAGCTCGACTTGTCGTTAAGATGTTTTCCGACAAGTTCAAGGAGTTGACTACGATGAGACTTTCTCACTCGTAGTGATGCTAAGAGTCTGGTGGAATTATATTAGCGATTACTGCATTATTTATGAAATCTTGCAGATAGGATGTCAAAACATTGTTTCCTCGACGATTTTCTTGAGGAAAGGTTGTATGTGATACAACCGGAAGGTTTTGTCAATCCTGAAATATGCTAATAAGTATGCAAAGCTCCAGCAATCCTTCTAAGGACCGGAGTAAGCATCTCGGAGTTGGAATGTATGCTTTGATGAGATGATCAAAGATTTTGGGTGTATACAAAGTTTATGAGAAACTTGTATTTCCAAAGAAGTGAGTGGGAGCACTATAGAATTTCTGATGAATATATGTTGTTGACATTTTGTTGATCAGAAATGACGTAGAATTTCTGGAAAGCATATAGGGTTATTTGGAAAGTGTTTTTCAATGGAAAGCCTGGATTAAGCTACTTGAACATTGAGCATCAAGATCTATAAGGATAGATCAAAACGCTTAATGGTACTTTCAAATGAGCACATACCTTGACATGATCTTGAAGGTGTTCAAGATGGATCAGTCAAAGAAGGAGTTCTTGCCTGAGTTGTAAGGTATGAAGTTAAGACTTAAAGCTCGACCGTGGCAGAAGAAAGAGGAAGGACGAAGGTCGTCCCCTATGCTTTTTTCATAGGCTCTATACGGTATGCCATGCTGAGTACCGCACCTGATGTGTGCCTTGCCACATATCTGGCAAGAGGGTACAAAGGTAATCTAGGAGTAGAATACCAGATAGCGGTCTAAATTATCCTTAGAGGAATAAGGATATGTTTCTCGGTTATGGAGGTGATAAAGAGTTCGACGTAAAGAGTTACGTCGATGCAAGCTTAACACCTATCCGGATAGCTCTGAGTAGAGATACCGGATACGTATAATGGAGCAACAATTGAGTATAGCTCCAAGTAGAACAGTTATTTGAAATGGCTCCAAATGTAGCGTAGTAGTTGCATCTACAAGATGACATAGAAATTTGCGAAGTACATACGGATCTGAATGTTGCAGACCCGTTGACTGAAACCTCTCTCACAAGCATAACATGATCAAACCCAGAACTCTTTGGGTGTTGGTCACATGGGGATGTGACCTTGAGTGTTAATCACATATCGATGTGAACTGGATTATTGACTCTAGTGCAAGTGGGAGACTGTTGGAAATATGCCCTAGAGGCAATAATAAATTGGTTATTATTATATTTCCTTGTTCATGATAATCATTTATTATCCATGCTAGAATTGTATTGATAGGAAACTCAGATACATGTGTGGATACATAGACAACACCATGTCCCTAGTAAGCCTCTAGTTGACTAGCTCGTTGATCAATGGATGGTTACGGTTTCCTAACCATGGACATTGGATGTCGTTGATAACAGGATCACATCATTGGGAGAATGATGTGATGGACAAGACCCAATCCTAAGCCTAGCACAAAGATCGTGTAGTTCGTATGCTAAAGCTTTTCTAATGTCAAGTATCATTTCCTTAGACCATGAGATTGTGCAACTCCCGGATACCGTAGGAATACTTTGGGTGTGCCAAACGTCACAACGTAACTGGGTGGCTATAAAGGTACACTACAGGTATCTCCGAAAGTGTCTGTTGGGTTGGCACGAATCGAGACTGGGATTTGTCACTCCGTGTGACAGAGAGGTATCTCTGGGCCCACTCGGTAGGACATCATCGTAATGTGCACAATGTGATCAAGGAGTTGATCACGGGATGATGTGTTATGGAACGAGTAAAGAGACTTGCCGGTAACGAGATTGAACAAGGTATCGGGATACCGACGATCGAATCTCGGGCAAGTACAATACCGCTAGACAAAGGGAATTGTATACGGGATTGATTAAGTCCTTGACATCGTGGTTCATCCGATGGGATCATCGTGGAACATGTGGGAACCAACATGGGTATCCAGATCCGCTGTTGGTTATTGACCAGAGAATGTCTCGGTCATGTCTGCATGGTTCCCGAACCCGTAGGGTCTACACACTTAAGGTTCGATGACGCTAGGGTTATAAAGGAAGTTTGTATGTGGTTACCGAATGTTGTTCGGAGTCCCGGATGAGATCCCGGACATCACGAGGAGTTCCGGAATGGTCCGAAGATAAATATTTATATATGGCAAGTCCTGTTTTGGTCACCGGAAAAGTTTTGGGTTTTATCGGTAACGTACCGGGACCACCGGGAGGGTCCCGGGGGTCCACCAAGTGGGGCCACAAGCCTCGGAGGGCTGCATGGGCCAAGTGTGGGAGGGGACCAGCCCCAGGTGGGCTGGTGCGCCCCCCACAAGGGCCCAAGGCGCCTAAGGGGAGGAGGGGGGGCGGGGGTAAACCCTAAGGGCAGATGGGCCTTAGGGCCGATACCTGGTGCGCCTCCCTCTCCCCTCCACCTGGCCGCCACCCAGATGTGATCTGGGGGCTGCCGCCACCCTAGGGAGGGAACCCTAGGTGGGGGCGCAGCCCCTCCCCTCCCTTATATATACTTGAGGTTTGGGCTGCCCAAGACACACGAGTTCCTCTCCTTCTTGGCACAGCCCTACCCCTCTCCCTCCTTGTCTCTTGCGGTGCTTGGCAAAGCCCTGCTGGAGTACCACGCTCCTCCACCACCACCACGCCGTCGTGCTGCTGCTGGATGGAGTCTTCCCCAACCTCTCCTTCTCCCCTTGCTGGATCAAGGCATAGGAGACGTCACCGGGCTGTACGTGTGTTGAACACGGAGGTGCCGTCCGTTCGGCACTAGGATCATCGGTGATTTGGATCACGACGAGTACGACTCCATCAACCGCATTCTCTTGAACGCTTCCGCGTAGCAGGGTATGTAGATGCACTCTCCTTCCCTCGTTGGTAGACTTCTCCATAGATTGATCTTGGTGATGCGTAGAAAATTTTGAATTTCTGCTACGTTCCCCAACATGGGGAACCCGGTATCCGGGATCACCCCACCATCCTCGCATGATCCGTTCATCCACATTTTCTCTTGCACCGACATCTCAATGAGTTGTCGGATCACCCGGAATGTTGCCATGGCACCATTTCCGTGGTAGTTGGCGTGGCACCCTTTTTGTTCCGCCATGACGACCAAATGCTTCATAATGCGCATGTCAACTCTTAATAAAAATTGCATAAAACTTGCTCATGTCATTCGCATCATGATAACAACAATTAAAATGTTTAAAATTGTTGTTGCTATATATTACTAATGCATATGGGGATTTATCGGATTCGTTATTTGTTATACCCGGCCCCATTTAAATTGTTTAGATGGTGTAGTTTTGTTATGCCTCACCTCTTGCCATGTTAACCAACACTTAATATTGTTGAGTACCTAACTGAGAGAGAACTAAATAATTGATGTGGTGTTCCATCAATATGCAACTCGTTGCATATTGAGCTCCACTTAATTTGTAGGATTGTTTGTGCTTTTTGCCATGCCATGCCTCTTTAATCCGGACATGCATCATTCTTGGTTGTGCATCATGCCATGTTTACGTGATGGTTGTTTACTATGGTGTTTGATTCTTTCCGGTGTTGTTTCTTCGGGTTGGTTCCGTTAACGTCGCATTGTGAGGAACCGTTCGACTACGTCCGCTTTGTCTTCTTCATGGACTCGTTCTTCTTCCTTGCGGGATCTCAGGCAAGATGACCATACCCTCGAAATCACTTCTATCTTTGCTTGCTAGTTGCTCGCTCTTTTGCTATGCCTATGTTGTGATACCTACCACTTGCTTATCATGCCTCCCATATTATTGAACCAAGCCTCTAACCCACCTTGTCCTAGCAAACCGTTATTTGGCTATGTTACCGCTTTGCTCAGCCCCTCTTATAGCGTTGTTAGTTGCAGGTGAAGATTGAAGTTTGTTCCTTGTTGGAACATGGAGATGTTGTTCCTTGTTGGAACATGTTTACTTGTTGGGATATCACAATACCTCTTATCTAATTAATGCATCTATATACTTGGTAAAGGGTGGAAGGCTCGGCCTTATGCCTGGTGTTTTGTTCCACTCTTGCCGCCCTAGTTTCCGTCATATCAGTGTTATGTTCCCTGATTTTGCGTTCCTTACGCGGTTGGGTTATAATGGGAACCCCTTGACAGTTCGCTTTGAATAAAACTCCTCCAGCAAGGCCCAACCTTGGTTTTACCATTCGCCACCTAGCCTTTTTCCCTTGGGTTAGGCCAGCCCAAGGGTCATCTTTATTTTAACTCCCCCGGGCCAGTGCTTGTCTAAGTGTTGGTCCGAAACAGAGCCACTTGCGGCGCCACCTCGGGGAAACTTGAGGGCTGGTTTTAGCTGTACGTAGTGTTCATCCGGTGTTGCCCTGAGAACGAGATATGTGCAGCTCCTATCAGGATGTCGGTGCATCAGGCGGTCTTGCTGGACTTGTTTTACCATTGTCGAGGATGTCTTGTAACCGGGATTCCGAGTCTGATCGGGTCTTCCCGCTAGAAGGAATATCCTTCGTTGACCGTGAGAGCTTGTGATGGGCTAAGTTGGGACACCCCTGCAGGGATTTGAACTTTCGAAAGCCGTGCCCGCGGTTATGGGCAGATGGGAATTTGTTAATGTCCGGTTGTAGAAAACCTGAAGTTGATCTTAATTAAAATACATCAACCGCGTGTGTAACCGTGATGGTCTCTTTCTGGCGGGGTTCGGGAAGTGAACATGGTGTTGGAGTAATGCTTGACGTAGGTTGTTCTAGGATCACTTCTTGATCATAGTTTCTCATTCGTGCTTTGCCTTCTCTTCTCGCTCTCATTTGCATATGTTAGCCACCATAAATGCTAGTCGCTTGCTGCAGCTCCAACTCATACCTTTTACCTTACCCATAAGCTTAAATAGTCTTGATCGCGAGGGTGTGAGATTGTTGAGTCCCCGTGACTCACAGATACTTCCAAAACCAGCTTGCAGGTGCCGATGAGTCCGTGCAGATGACGCAACCAAGCTCAAGGAGGAACTCAATGAAGATCTTGTCCTTTGTGTTGTTTCGTTCTAGTTGATCAGTAGTGGAGCCCAATCGGGACTATCGGGGATCTGTGTAGCATTTGGGGTAGTCTTCTTTTATTTTGGTTCCGTAGTCGGACCTTGATTGTATTTGGATGATGTAATGCTTTATTCATGTAATTGTGTGAAGTGGCGATTGTAAGCCAACTATGTATCTTTTTCCCCTATTGTATTACATGGGTTGTGTGAAGATTACCTCACTTGCGACATTGCTTTCAATGCGGTTATGCCTCTAAGTCGTGCTTCGACACGTGGGAGATATAGCCGCATCGAGGGCGTTACAAGGGGCTGCGCCAGGGGAAGGGTGCGGCTGCCCTCTCTCTCCCTCACAATATATAGGGGGAAGGGGGAGGAGGAGGTGCCCTAGGGTTTCCCTAAGGTAGGGGCGGCGGCCACAGGGGAAACCCTAGATGGGTTTGGGCGCCCCCACCCCTAGGAAACTTGCCCCCCAAGCCGGGAGGGGTGGCTGCCCTAGGGGAGGCGCCCCCACTTCTCCAAGTTACGTGAGATGGGGTGGGAGGGGCACTCAGCCCCTTAGTGGGCTGATGTAGATGTGATCCCGTTATCAACGACATCCAGTGTCCATGGTCAGGAAACCACGGCCATCTATTGATCAACGAGCTAGTCAACTAGAGGCTTACTAGGGACATATTACGATCTATGTATTCACACATGTATTACGGTTTCCGGTTAATACAATTATAGCATGAACAATAGAAAATTATCATGAACAAGGAAATATAATAATAACCATTTTACTATTGCCTCTAGGGCATATTTCCAACAGTCTCCCACTTGCACTAGAGTCAATAATCTAGTTCACATCGCCATGTGATTAACACTCATAGTTCACATCGCCATGTGACTAATACCCGAAGAGTTTGCTAGAGTCAATAATCTAGTTCACATCGCCATGTGATTAACACCCAAGAGTTTACTAGAGTCAATAATCTAGTTCACATCACCATGTGATTAACACTCAATGTGTTCTAGGGTTTGATCATGTTATGCTTACGAGAGAAGTATCAGTCAACTGGTCTGCAACATTCAGATCCGTGTGTTCTTCGCAAATCTCGATTTCATATTGTAGATGTTGCTACTATGCTCCACTTGGAGCTATTCCAAATGGTTGCTCCACTATACGTATCTGGTTTGCTACTCAGAGTCATCCGGATAGGTGTTAAAGCTTGCCTCGACGTAACCCTTTACGCCGAACTTTTTATCACCTCCATAACTGAGAAAAATTTCCTTATTCCTAAGGACAATTTTGACCGCTGTCCAATGATCCACTCCTGGATCACTCTTGTACCCTCTTGCCAGACACGTGGCAAGGCACATCGCGGTACACAGCATGGCATATCGTATAGAGCCTATGGCTAAGGCATAGGGGATGACTTTCGTCCTTTCTCTTTCTTTTGCCGTGGTCAAGCTTCAAGTCTTAACTTCACACCTCACAACTCAGGCAAGAACTCCTTCTTTGACTGACCCATCTTGAACTCCTTCAAGATCATGTCAAGGTATGTGCTCTGTGAAAGTCTTATCAGGCGTCTTGATCTATCTCTATAGATCTTGATACCCAACATGTAAGCAGTTTTACACAGGTCTTCCTTTGAAAAACTCCACTCAAACAACCCTTTATGCTTTCTAGAAATTCTACACCATTTCCGATCAACAATATGTCATCCATATATACCTATCAGAAATGTTGTAGTGCTCCCACTCACTTTCTTGCAAATACAAGTTTCTTGCAAACTTTGTATAAACCCAAATGCTTTGATCGCCTCATCAAAGCGTATGTTCCAACTTCGAGATGCTTGCTCCAGTCCATAGAAGGATTGTTGGAGTTTGCATACCTTTTAGCATCCTTAGGATTGACAAAAACCTTTTGGTTGTATCACATACTCCCTCCTTTTCGGTTTATAGGGCTCAATTCAAAAATCTCACCAACTAAGGTAGATGGTGAGTGGTGGAATATTTTTTGTAATTTGTAAAAGCACCCAATTAATGCTCTTGTTTTTCTCAAAAGTTTGTGTTTACCAATGTATTAGTTGTAATGCATGCATGCATAAAGTACATGCATTGGTCAATTTTCTCTTAATACTTGCATGTAATTATTTAATGCACCTTGGAATCTGAACTTGTGATGAGGAACAATCAAACTGAGCCTTATAAAATGGAAAAACTAAAATTTTGAGATAAGCCCTATAAACCAGAAAGGAGGGAGCACAACCTTTCCTCACGGAAACCATCAAGGAAACTTTGTTTTGACATCCATCTGCCTGATTTCGTAAATGAAAATGCAGCAACTGCTAACATAGTTCTAACAGACTTTAGCATCGCTATGATTGGGAGAGTCTCGTCATAGACAACTCCTTGAACTTGTCAAAAACTTCTTTGAGACAAGCCGAGCTTCACAAATGGTGACATTACCATCAGCGTATATCTTCTTCTTAAAGATCCATTTATTCTCAATGGCTTGCCGTTCATCGGGCAAGTCCACCAAAGTCCATACATGGATACTATCTCGGATTTCATGGCTTCTAGCCATTTGTTGGAATCCAGGCCCACCATCGCTTCTTCATAGCTCATAGGTTCATCATTGTCCAACAACATGACCTTTAAGACAGGGTTACCACTAAGAAGTTGTACACACCCTTGTCGACCTACGATGTTCGATAGCAATTTGATCTGAAGCTTCATGATCATCATCATTAGCTTTCTCTTCAACTGACGTAAGTGCCACAGAAACATCTTTCTGTGATGCGCTACTCTCTGGTTGAAGTGAAGGTTCAACAACCTCATCAAGTTCTATCTTCCTCCCACTCAATTCTTTCGAGAGAAACTCTTTCTCGAGAAAGGACCTGTTCTTAGCGACAAACACTTTGCCCTCAGATCTGAGATAGAAGGTATACCCTATCGTCTTCTTTGGGTATTCTATGAAGATACAATTTTCCGCTTTGGGTTCAAACTTTTCTGACCGAAGCCTATCGACATAAGCATCAAGCCCCAAACCTTAAGAAGCAACAAATTTGGTTTCTTGCCAAACCATAGTTCAGACGGTGTCATCTCCATGGACTTAGATGGTGCCCTATTTAAAGTGAATGTAATTGTCTTTATTGCATACCCCCCCCAAATAGTGTTAGATTGGTAAGAGACATCATACACCATATCCAATAAGGTTCGATTACGACGTTCGAACACACCATCATGCTATGGTGTTCCAGGCGGCTCAACTGTGAAACGATTCCACCTTGTCTTTAGCGATTGCCAAACTCATAACTCAGATACTTTCCCTTTGATCAGATTGGAGGAACTTGATCTTCTTATTACGATGATTCTCAACTTTACTCTGAAATTGCTTGAACTTTTCAAACATTTCAGACTTATTCTTCATTAAGTAAATATACCCATATCTACTCAATTCACCGGTGAAGGTGAGAAAATAACGATATCCACCACATGCGTCAACCCTCATCGGACCGCACACATCAGCATGTATGATTTCCAACAAGTCACTTGCCCGTTCCATTGTTCCAAAGAATGGGGTTTTAGTCATCTTGCCAAAGAGGCATGGTTCGCATGTGTCAAGTGATTCAAAATCAAGTGACTTCAAAAGTCCATTAGCATGGAGGTTCTTTCATGCGCTTTACACCAATATGACCTAAGCGGCAATGCCACATGAAAGTGGTACTATCATTATCAACTCTACATCTTTTGGCATCAATGTTATGAACATGTGTATAACTATGAGCGGGATTCAATAAACCATTCACATTGGGTGCATGGCCATAGAAGGTATTATTCATGTAATCAGAATAACCATTATTCTCTAACTTAAACAAATAACCATATTGCTATAAACATGATCTAATCATGTTCATGCTCAACGCAGACACCAATGCAAACAACATTAATCTAGGTTCAACACTAATCCCGAAGGTAGAGGGAGCGTGCGATGGTGATCACATTGATACGTCTCCGTCGTATCTATAATTTTTTATTGTTCCATGCCAATATTATTCAACTTTCATATTCTTTTTGGCAACTTTTTATATTATTTTTGGGGCTAACATATTGATCTAGTGCCCAGTGCCAGTTCCTGTCTGTTGCATGTTTTTGGTTTCGCAGAATATCCATATCAAACGGAGTCCAAGCGGGATAAAAACAGACGGAGCTTATTTTTGGAAAATATGGAAAATTCGGAAGGAAAATCAACGCGAACCAGTGCCCGAGGTGGTCACGAGGCAGGGGGCGCCCCCCTACCCTCGTGAGCCCACCGTAAGGCGGTTGACGCTCTTCTTTTGCCGCAAGAAAGATAATTTTGGAAAAAATCACGGCGAAGATTTTAGGTCACTCGGAGTTACGGATCTTCATATATATACGAAATGGTGAAAGAGAGCCAAAACAGAACGCAGAACCAGAGAGAAACAGAGAGATAGATCCAATCTCGGAGGGGCTCTCGCCCCTCCCATGCCATGGAGGCCAAGGACCAGAGGGGAAACCCTTCTCCCATCTAGGGAGGAGGTCAAGGAAGAAGAAGAAGAAGGAGGGGGCTCTCTACCCCTCGCTTCCGGTGGCACTAGATTTTCGTTGCCATCCAATGATGTGTTGCCATCCTATGATGTCTGAGTAGATTTTCGTTGTCCTATCGGTGCTTGATGAGTTTCTATGATTGATTTAATTTGCTTGTGGTTATGTTGATGTCCTTTGGTGCCCATCATATGATTGCGCGCGTGAATCACACCCTAGGGTTAGTTGTATGTTGTAGGACTATGTATTGGAGGGCAAGAGTGACAGAAGCTTCAACCTAGCATAGAAATTGATGCATACGGGATTGAAGGGGGACCAATATATCTTAATGCTATGGTTGGGTTTTAACTTAATGAACATTAGTAGTTGCAGATGCTTGCTAATAGTTCCAATCATAAGTGCATAGAATTCCAAGTAAGGGATGACATGCTAGCAGTGGCCTCTCCCACATAATACTTGCTATCGGTCTAGTAAAATAGTCAATTGCTTAGGGGCAATTCCACAACTCCTACCACCACTTTTCCACACTCGCTATATTTACTTTAGTTGCTTCTTTACCTTAACAGCCCCTAGTTTTATTTTTGTGCTCTTTATTATCTTGCAAACCTATCCAACAACACCTACAAAGTACTTCTAGTTTCATACTTGTTCTAGGTAAAGTGAACGTCAAGCGTGCGTAGAGTTGTATCGGTGGTCGATAGAACTTGAGGGAATATTTGTTCTACCTTTAGCTCCTCTTTGGGTTTGACACTCTTACTTATCGAAAACTGTTGCGATCCCCTATACTTGTGGGTTATCAAGACCTTTTTCTGGCGCTATTACCGGGGAGCAATAGCGTGGGGTGAATATTCTCGTGTGTGCTTGTTTGCTTTATCACTAAGTAATTTTTATTTGCTATTCTTAGTTGTTTTCTACCTTTAGTTATGGGTAGGAAACGCAAAATACCAAAAAAATAGTTGTACCTACTGAACCAATGGTTGAAGAACCACTCAAAATCTATCACACTGCTGAAGCTTTTTACTTGGATCATCTTCGATCCCTTTGTGCTCGCGCCGAAACCCCAACTAGCTTAGTTGAGGGCAAATCTTTAGATGAGCATGCTTGTTATGTGCGACACCATATATCTGAAAAATGAAACTATTATGGAGTCAAATTCAATGTTTGCAATGCTATGCTTGGAATTTATGTGAAATATATGATTTTACTTGTTGTGATGAAAACCCTAAGAAACACCTTCCCTATCAATGTGAGTTTAGTAATAATGGAATCGTATCTTCGTATGCTAAGGGTGTTTATAATTACTATGATGTTCAACAAATTGAAGAATTTGTTGCTTTTAAGGGTGCTTCTGAAATTGCTTCTTTGGTTGAAAAGTATGATGATACTCTTCACAAATCTGAAAATTTTGCCATACTTGAATATTGTTATGAGAATTATGCTTCTAATGCTTATGTTAAACTATATATTGAGGACTACTCCGTTGTCCAAGAAGAGACTAATATTTCGCAGGAGTCTATGGAAGAAGAAATTGATGAAACTATGAGCTCATTGGATGAAAAAGATGAGGAGGAGAGCGAAGAACAAAAGGAGGAAGAGCGGATTGATCACCTGTTCCCACCTTCTAATGAGAGTAACTCTTCAACTCATACATTGTTTAATTCCCCTTCGTGCTTACTGAAGGATGATTGCTATGATGACTGTTATGATCCCATTGGTTCTCTTGAAATATCCCTTTTTGATGATGCTTGCTATGCTTGTGGCCAAGATGCCAATATGAATTATGCTTATGGAGATGAACTTGCTATAGTTCCTTATGTTAAACATGAAATTGTTGCTATTGCACCCACACATGATAGTCCTATTATCTTTTTGAATTCTCCCGATTAAACTATATCGGAGAAGTTTGCACTTATTAAGGATTATATTGATGGGTTGCCTTTTACCGTTGCACATGATGATTTCGATAAATATAATATGAATGTGCTTGATGCTCCTACTTGCAATTATTATGAGAGAGGAACTATATCTCCACCTCTCTATGTTTCCAACATGATAAAATTGCAAGAAATTGTTTATACTATGCATTAGCCTTTACTAGGTGTGCATGAATTGTTCTTTTATGACATGCCAATGCATAGGAAGAGAGTTAGACTTCGTCATTGCTTGATCTATGTTGCTTTGTGCTCACTACTAAATTACAAATCATTGTTAATTAAAATTGGCTTTGATATACCTTGGGATCCGGGTGGATTCACTACTTGAGCACTACATGCCTAGCTTAATGGCTTTAAAGAAAGCGCTGCCTGGGAGACAACCCGGAAGTTTTAGAGAGTCATTTATTTATGTTGAGTGCTTTCATATAGTTTAAAAATAACAAAAATAAAGAGGGGAACCCAAAACTTTTTCAAAAAGGAAAGTGAAAGTGAGAAAGACAAGCACTGTTGAAGTGGGAGAGCTCCTTGAACTTTGTTCATGCTCACGGCAACTTTGTGAATCTTGATTAAGAAACTTTTCAATAAAAATAATTATCCCCTTGTACAATTCCATTGTATTATAAAAATAATGTGCCAAGGTTTGCCTTTAGGATGTTTACATTTGCTTGATGGTTTGTACAGTGCAGGACAGAAACTTTGGCTATAGTGCGTGTTTTTACATTTTTATCTGCAATGTCAAATGGTTCTGATTCTTTTTGAACTGTCTTCCTATACAAATTGTTTATTTTTCCTAATTTTTGTAGAAGTTTTCAAGTATCATAAGTATGGTGAATGTTCAGATTTCTACAGACTGTTCTGTTTTAGATAGATTCTGTTTTTGATGCATAGTTTGCTTGTTTTGATGAAACTATCAATTTGTATCAGTGGATTAATCCATGAAAAAGTTATATTAAAGTAGACACAATGCAAAAAAATATGAATTGGTTTGCAACAGTACCTAGAGTAGTGATTTCCTTTATTATACTAACGGATCTTACCGAGTTTTCTGTTGAAGTTTTGTGTGGATGAAGTGTTCGATGATTGAGAAGGTTTCGATGTGACAAGAAGGAAGAGAGGCAAGAGCTCAAGCTTGGGGATGCCCGAGGCACCCCAAGTAAATATTCAAGGAGACTCAAGCGTCTAAGCTTGGGGATGCTGGGGAGGCATCCCCTCTTTCTTCAACAAGTATCGGTATGTTTTCGGATTCGTTTCGTTCATGCGATATGTGCAAGTCTTGGACCGTCTTTTGCATTTAGGTTTTTCTTTTTCTTTTTATGCACCATGCTGGTATGAGATAGTCCTTGGTTGATTTATAGAATGCTCATTGCACTTCACTTATATCTTTTGAGTATGGCTTTATAGAATGCTTCATGTGCTTCAGTTATATCATTTGAAGTTTGGATTGCATGTTTCTCTTCACTTAGACAGTCACCATTTGTAGAATGCTCTTTTGCTTCACTTATATTTGTTAGAGCGTGGGTATATCTTTTGTAGAAAGAATTAAACTCTCTTGCTTCACTTATATCTATTTAGAGAGATGACAGGAATTGTTCATTTACATGGTTAGTCATAAAATCCTGCATAAACCTTGTAGATCGCTGAATATGATATGTTTGATTCCTTGCAATAGTTTTGCGATATAAAGATGGTGATATTAGATTCATGCTAGTGGGTATTTGTGGATTGTAGAAATACTTGTGTTGAGGTTTGTGATTCCCGTAGCATGCACGTATGGTGAACCGTTATGTGATGAAGTCAGAGCATGAGGTATTTATTGATTGTCTTCCTTATGAGTGGCGGTCGGGGACGAGCGATGGTCTTTTCCTACCAATCTATACCCCTAGGAGCATGCGTGTATTACTTTGTGTTGATGTCTAATAGATTTTTGCAATAAGTATGTGAGTTCTTTATGACTAATGTTGAGTCCATGGACTATACGCACTCTCACCCTTCCACCGTTGCTAGCCTCTCTAGTACCGCGCAACTTTTGCCGGTACCATAAACCCACCATTTATCTTCCTCAAAACAGCCACCATACCTACCTATCATGGCATTTCCATAGCCATTCCGAGATATATTGACATGCAACTTCCATCATCATCATATACATGACTTGAGCATTCATTGTCATATTGCTTTGCATGATCGTAAGATAGCTAGCATGATGTTTTCATGGCTTGTCCATTTTTTTTATGTCATTGCTATGCTAGATCATTGCACATCCCGGTACACCGCCGGAGGCATTCATATAGAGTCATATCCTTGTTCTAGATATTGAGTTGTAATATTGAGTTGTAAGTAAATAAAAGTGTGATGATCATCATTATTAGAGCATTGCCCCAGTGAGGAAAGGATGATGGAGACTATGATTCCCCCATAAGTCGGGATGAGACTCCGGACTTTACAAAAAAAGAAAAGAGGCCAAAGAAGCCCAAATAAAAAAAAGAGTCCAAAGAAGCCGACCAAAAAATTAAAAAAGTAAAGAAACAAAACAAAAAATGAGAGATAAAGAGAGAAGGGGCAATGCTACAATCCTTTTTCCACACTTGTGCTTCAATGTAGCACCATGTTCTTCGTATAAAGAGTCTCTTGAGTTATCACTTTCATATACTAGTGGGAATTTTCATTATAGAACTTGGCTTGTATATTTCGATGATGGGCTTCCTCAAATGCCCGAGGTCTTCATGAGAAAGCAAGTTGGATGCACACCCACTTAGTTTCAGTTAGAGCTTTCATACACTTATAGCTCTAGTGCATCCGTTGCATGGCAATCCCTACTCACTCACATTGATATCTATTGATGGGCATCTCCATAGCCCGTTGATACGCCTAGTTGATGTGAGACTATCTTCTCCTTTTTGTCTCCTCCACCATCATATTGTATTCCACCTATAGTGCTATGTCCATGGCTCACGCTCATGTATTGCATGAAAGTTGAAAAGGTTTGAGAACGTTAAAAGTATGAAACAATTGCTTGGCTTGTCATCGGGGTTGTGCATGATTTGAATATTTTGTGTGGTGAAGATGGAGCATAGCCAGACTATATGATTTTGTAGGAATAACTTTCTTTGGCCATGTTATTTTGAAAATACATGATTGCTTTATTAGTATTCTTGAAGTATTATTGTCTTAATGTCAAAGGATAGACTATTGCTTTGAATCACTCGTGTCTTAATATTCATGCCATGATTAGACATATGATCAAAATTATGCTAGGTAGCATTCCACATCAAAAATTATCTTTTTTATCATTTACCTACTCGAGGACGAGCAGGAATTAAGCTTGGGGATGCTGATACGTCTCCATTGTATCTATAATTTTTGATTGCTCCATGCCAATATTATTCAACTTTCATATACTTTTTGGCAACTTTTTATATTATTTTTGGGACTAACATATTGATCCAATGCCTAGTGCCAGTTCCTGTTTGTTGCATGTTTTTGGTTTCGCAGAATATCCATATCAAATGGAGTTCAAAGGGGGTAAAAACAGACGGAGCTTATTTTTGGAAAATATGGAAAATTCGGAAGGAAAATCAACGCGAACCAGTGCCCGAGGTGGTCACGAGGCAGGGGGGCGCCCCCCCTAGGGCGCCCCTACCCTCGTGAGCCCACCGTAAGGCGGTTGACGCTCTTCTTTTGCCGCAAGAAAGATAATATTAGGAAAAAAATCACGGTGAAGGTTTCAGGTCAATCGGAGTTACGAATCTCCATATATATACGAAACGGTGAAACAGAGCCAAAACAGAACGTAGAACCAGAGAGAAACAGAGAGATAGATCCAATCTCGGAGGGGCTCTCGCCCCTCCCATGCCATGGAGGCCAAGGACCAGAGGGGAAACCCTTCTCCCATCTAGGGAGGAGGTCAAGGAAGAAGAAGAAGGAGGAGGAGGGGGGCTCTCTCCCCCTCGCTTCTGGTGGCACCGGAGTGCCACCGGGGGCCATCATCATCACCGCGATCTACACCAACACCTCCGCCATCTTCACCAACATCTCCATCACCTTCCCCCCTCTATCTACAGCGGTCCACTCTCCCGCAACCTGATGTACCCTCTACTTGAACATGGTGCTTTATGCTTCATATTATTATCCAATGATGTGTTGCCATCCTATGATGTCTGAGTAGATTTTCGTTGTCCTATAGGTGGTTGATGAATTGCTATGATTGATTTAATTTCCTTGTGGTTATGTTGCTGTCCTTTGGTGCCCATCATATGATTGCGTGCATGGATCACACCCTAGGGTTAGTTGTATGTTGATAGGACTATGTATTGGAGGGCAAGAGTGACAGAAGCTTCAACCTAGCATAGAAATTGATGCATACGAGATTGAAGGGGGACCAATATATCTTAATGCTATGGTTGGGTTTTACCTTAATGAACATTAGTAGTTGCGGATGCTTGCTAATAGTTCCAATCATAAGTGCATAGGATTCCAAGTAAGGGATGACATGGTAGCAGTGGCCTCTCCCACATAATACTTGCTATCGGTCTAGTAAAGTAGTCAATTGCTTAGGGGCAATTCCACAACTCCTACCACCACTTTTCCACACTCTCTATATTTACTTTAGTTGCTTCTTTACCTTAACAGCCCCTAGTTTTATTTTCGTGCTCTTCATTATCTTGCAAACCTATCCAACAACACCTATAAAGTACTTCTAGTTTCATACTTGTTCTAGGTAAAGCGAACGTCAAGCGTGCGTAGAGTTGTATTGGTGGTCGATAGAACTTGAGGGAATATTTGTTCTACCTTTAGCTCCTCGTTGGGTTCGATACTCTTACTTATCGAGAACTGTTGTGATCCCCTATACTTGTGGGTTATCACACATCAACCTTGGAAACACTTCCAACACACATCGTCACCTCGTCCTTAGCTAGTCTCCGTTAATTCCGTAGCTTTTGTTTCGAGTTACCAATATTAGCAACTGAACCGGTATCTAATACCTAGGTGCTACTTGGATTACTAGTAAGGTACACATCAATAACACACATATATCAAATATACTTTTGTTGAAGTTGACAGCCTTCTTATCTACCAAGTATTTGAGGCAGTTCCGCTACCAGTGATCGTTCCCCTAATTGAAGCACTTTGTCTCGGGTTTGGATTCTTGGGTTTCTTCACTGGAGCGGCAACTGGCTTGCCATTCAAGAAGTTTCCCTTCTTGCCCTTGCCCTTCTTTGAAAACATTGCTCTTGTTAACCATCAACACTTGATGCTCCTTCTTGATTTCTTTCTTTACGGCCTTAAGCACGATGAACAGCTCCGGGATTATCTTCCCTTGCTTGTTATAGTTCATCACGAAACTCTAGTAGCTTGGTGATAGCGACTGGAGAACTTTTGTCAATAACTCTCTTATCTGGAAGATTAACTCCCACTTGATTCAAGAGATTGAAGTGCCCAGACATTCTGAGCACATGCTCACTGGCTGAGCTATTCTCCTCCATCTTGTAGGCAAAGGTCTTGTCAAAGGTCTCAACCTCTCAACACGGGCATGAGCCTGAAATACCAATTTTAGCTCTTCGAACATCTCATATGTTCTATGGCGTTCAAAACGCTTTTGGATCCCCGACTCTAAGCCATAAAGCATGGCACACTAAACTATTAGGTAGTCAGCAGAACATGTCTACCAGATGTTCACAACATCCACAGACGACGCCAGAGGGGTTGGCACACTGAGCGATGCATCAAGGACAGAAGCCTTCTGTGTAGTAGTGAGGACAATCCTCAGACTACGGCCCTAGTCCGCACAATTGCTTACAATATCTTTCAACTTAGTCTTTCTCTAGGAACGTATTAAAACAAAGAGCTAAAGCGCGAGCTATTAATCCACAACATAATTTGCAAAGACAATTTAGACAATGTTCATGATAATTAAGTTCATCTAATCAAATTATTCAATGAACTCCCACTCAGATAGACATCCCTCTAGTCATCTAAGTGATACATGATCCGAATCGACTAGGCCGTGTCCGATCATCACGTGAGACAGACTAGTCATCAACGGTGAACATCTCCATGTTGATCATATTGTTGGAAATATGCCCTAGAGGCAATAATAAAATGGTTATTATTATATTTCCTTGTTCATGGTAATTGTCTATTGTTCATGCTATAATTATGTTATCCGGAAATCGTAATACATGTGTGAATACATAGACCACAACATGTCCCTAGTGAGCCTCTAGTTAACTAGCTCGTTGATCAATAGATAGTCATGGTTTCCTGACTATGGACATTGGATGTCATTGATAACGGGATCACATCATTAGGAGAATGATGTGATGGACAAGACCCAATCCTAAGCATAGCACAAGATCGTGTAGTTCATTTGCTAGAGCTTTTCCAATGTCAAGTATCATTTCCTTAGACCATGAGATCGTGTAACTCCTGGAAGCCGAGGAGTGCTTTGGGTGTACCAAACGTCACAACGTAACTGGGTGACTATAAAGGTATAATATAGGTATCCCCGAAAGTATCTGTTGGGTTGACACGGATCGAGACTGGGATTTGTCACTCCGTATGACGGAGAGGTATCTCTGGGCCCACTCGGTAATGCATCATCATAATGAGCTCAACGTGACAAAGTGTTTGGTCATGGGATCATGCATTATGGTACGAGTAAAGTGATTTGCCGGTAACGAGATTGAACGAGGTATTGGGATACCGACGATCGAATATCGGGCAAGTAACGTATCGATTGACAAAGGGAATTGAATACGGGATTGATTGAATCCTCGACATCGTGGTTCATCCGATGAGATCATCGTGGAACATGTGGGAGCCAACATGGGTATCCAGATCCCGCTATTGGTTATTGACCGGAGAGTCGTCTCGGTCATGTCTGCGTGTCTCCTGAACCCGTAGGGTCTACACACTTAAGGTTCGGTGACGCTAGGGTTGTAGAGATATTAGTATGCGGTAACCCGAAAGTTGTTCGAAGTCCCAGATGAGATCCCGGACGTCACGAGGAGTTCCGGAATGGTCCGGAGGTGAAGATTTATATGTAGCAAGTCCAGTTTCGGCCATCGGGAACGTTTAGGGGGTAATCGGTATTGTACCGGGACCACCGGAAGGGTCCCGAGGGTCCACCAGGTGGCGGCACTTATCCCGGAGGGCCCCATGGGCTGAAGTGGGAGGGTAACCATCCCCAAGTGGGCTGGTGCGCCCCCCATGGGCCTCCCCCTGCGCCTAGGGTTGGAAACCCTAGGGGTGGGGGCGCCCCACTTGACTTGGGGGGCAAGCCCCCCTTGGCTGCCGCCCCCCTTGGAGATTGGATCTCCTAGGGCCGGCACCCCCCTAGGGGACCTATATATAGTGGGGGGAGGGAGGGCAGCCGCACCAAGTCCCTAGCCCCTCCCTCTCCCCTCGTAACATCTCTCTTTCTCGTTGGAGCTTGGCGAAGCCCTACCGAGATCACCGCTGCTTCCACCACCACGCCGTCGTGCTGCTGGATCTCCATCAACCTCTCCTTCCCCTTGCTGGATCAAGAAGGAGGAGACGTCTTCCCAACCGTGTGTGTGTTGAACGCGGAGGTGCCGTCCGTTCGGCGCTCGGTCATCGGTGATTTGGATCACGACGAGTAAGACTCCATCAACCCCATTCTCTTGAACGCTTCCTCTCACGATCTACAAGGATATGTAGATGCACTCCCCTCTCCCTCGTTTCTAGATGACTCCATAGATTGATCTTGGTGATGTGTAGAAAATTTTAAAATTCTGCTACGTTCCCCAACAGTGGCATCATGTGCTAGGTCTATGCGTAGTTTCTATGCACGAGTAGAACACAAGTTGTTGTGGGCGTTGATTTTGTCAATTTACTTGCCGTTACTAGTCTTATCTTGATTCGGCGGCATCGTGGGATGAAGCGGCCTGGACCGACCTTACACGTACGCTTACGTGAGACTGGTTCCACCGACTGACATGCACTAGTTGCATAAGGTGGCTGGCGGGTGTCTGTCTCTCCCACTTTAGTCGGATCGGATTCGATGAAAAGGGTCCTTATGAAGGGTAAATAGAAATTTGCATATCACGTTGTGGTTTTTGGCGTAGGTAAGAAACGTTCTTGCTAGAAACCTATATAAAAGCCACATAAAAACTTGCAACAACAATTAGAGGATGTCTAACTTGTTTTTGCAGCATGTGCCATGTGATGTGATATGGCCAAAAGGATGTGATGAATGATATATGTGATGTATGAGATTGATCATGTTCTTGTAATAGGAATCACGACTTGCATGTCGATGAGTATGACAACCGGCAGGAGCCATAGGAGTTGTCTTAATTTATTTATGACCTGCGAGTCAACATAAACGTCATCTAATTACTTTACTTTATCGCTAAACCGTTAGCCATAGTAGTAGAAGTAACAGATGACGAGACAACTTCATGAAGACACGATGATGGAGATCATGGTGTCATGCCGGTGACGATGATGATCATGGCGCCCCGAAGATGGAGATCAAAAGGAGCAAAATGATATTGGCCATATCATGTCACTATTTGATTGCATGTGATGTTTATCATGTTTTACATCTTATTTGCTTAGAACGAAGGTAGCTTAAATAAGATGATCCCTCACATAATTTCCAGAAAGTGTTCCCCCTAACTGTGCACCGTTGCGAAGGTTCATTGTTTCGAAGCACCACGTGATGATCGGGTGTGATAGATTCTAACATTCGAATACAACGGGTGTAAGCCAGATTTACACACGCAATACACTTAGGTTGACTTGACGAGCCTAGCATGTATAGACATGGCCTCGGAACACGGAAGACCAAAAGGTCAAACATGAGTCGTATAGAAGATACGATCAACATGAAGATGTTCACCAATGATGACTAGTCCGTCTCACGTGATGATCGGACACGGCCTAGTTGACTCGGATTATGTATCACTTAGATGACTAGAGGGATGTCTGTCTGAGTGGGAGTTCATTAAATAATTTGATTAGATGAACTTAATTATCATGAACTTAGTCTAAAAACCTTTGCAAAATGTCTTGTATATCAAATGGCCAACACTCATGTCAACCTCAACTTCAACGCATTCCTAGAGAAAACCAAGCTGAAAGATGATGGCAGCAACTATACGGACTGGGTCCGGAACCTGAGGATCATCCTCATAGCTGCCAAGAAAGCATATGTCCTAGAAGCACCGCTAGGTGATGCACCCATCCCAAAGAACCAATACGTTATGCACGCTTAGCAGTCACGTGCCGATGATTACTCTCTCGTTCAGTGTGGCATGCATTATAGCTTAGAACCGGGACTCCAAAAGCGTTTTGAGCAACACGGAGCATATGAGATGTTCGAAGAGCTGAAAATGGTTTTCCAAGCTCACGCCCGGGTCGAGAGATATGAAGTCTCCGACAAGTTCTACAGTTGTAAGATGGAGGAAAGTAGTTCTGTCAATGAGCACATACTCAAAATGTCTGGGTTGCATAACTGCTTGTCCCAGCTGGACATTAACCTCCCGAACGAGGCGGTCATTGACAGAATCCTTCAGTCGCTCCCACCTAGCTACAAGAGCTTTGTGATGAACTACAATATGCAGGGGATGGAAAAGACCATTCCTGAAGTATTCGCAATGCTGAAATCAGCAGAGGTAGAAGTCAAAAAGGAACATCAAGTGTTGATGGTGAATAAAACCACTAAGTTCAAGAAAGGAAAGGGTAAGAAGAACTTCAAGAAAGACGGCAAGGGGGTTGCCGCGCCCGGTAAGCAAGCTGCCGAGAAGAAGCCAAAGAATGGACCCAAACTTGAGACTAAGTGCTTTTATTGCAAGGGAAAGGGACTCGTAGTAGCTCCTGGGTATTTGATACCGGTGCGGTTGCTCATATTTGTAACTCAAAACAGGAGCTGCGGAATAAGCGGAGACTGGCGAAGGACGAGGTGACGATGCGCGTCGGGAATGGTTCCAAGGTCGATGTGATCGCTGTCGGCACGCTACCTCTACATTTACCTACGGGATTAGTTTTAAACCTCAATAATTGTTATTTAGTGCCAGCTTTGAGCACGAACATTGTATCTGGATCTCGTTTAATATGAGATGGCTACTCATTTAAATCCGAGAATAATGGTTGTTCTATTTATATGAGAGATATGTTTTATGGTCATGCCCCGCTGGTCAATGGTTTATTCTTAATGAATCTCGAACGTGATGTTACACATATTCATAGTGTGAATACCAAAAGATGTAAGATTGATAATGATAGTCCCACATATCTGTGGCACTGCCGCCTTGGTCACATCGGTGTCAAATGCATGAAGAAGCTCCATATAGATGGCCTTTTGGAGTCTCATGATTTCGAATCATTTGACGCGTGCGAACCATAACTCATGGGTAAAATGGCCAAGACTCTGTTCTCCGGAACAATGGAGCGAGCAACCAATTTATTGGAAATTATACATACTGATGTGTGCGGTCCAATGAGCGTTGAGGCTCGCGGTGGCTATCGTTATGTTCTCACTCTCACTGATGACTTAAGTAGATATGGGTATGTCTATTTGATGAAACACAAGTCTGAGACCTTTGAAAAGTTCAAGGAATTTTAGAATGAGGTAGAGAATCAACGTGACCGAAAGATTAAATTCTTACGATCAGATCGTGGGGAAGAATATTTAAGTCACGAATTTGGTACGCACTTAAGGAAATGTGGAATCATTTCACAACTCACGCCGCCTGGAACACCTCAGCGTAACGGTGTGTCCGAACATCGTAATCGCACTCTATTGGATATGGTGCGATCTATGATGTCACTCACTGATTTACCGCTATCATTTTGGGGATACGCTCTAGAGACAGCTACATTCACTTTAAATAGGGCACCGTCTAAATCCGTTGAGACGACACCGTATGAATTATGGTTTGGGAAGAAACCTAAGCTGTCGTTTCTAAAAGTTTGGGGATGCGATGCTTATGTCAAGAAACTTCAACCTGAAAAGCTCGAACCCAAGTCGGAAGCGTCTTCATAGGATACCCTAAGGAAACCATTGGTTATACCTTCTACCCCAGATCCGAAGGCAAGATCTTTGTTGCCAAGAATGGGTCCTTTCTGGAGAAAGAGTTTCTCTCGAGAGAAGTAAGTGGGAGGAAAGTAGAACTCGATGAAGTACTGCCTCTTGAACTGGAAAGTAGCGCAGCTCAGGAAGATGTTCCTGTGGTGCCTGTACCGACTAGAGAGGAAGTTAATGATGATTATCAAGGTACTTCGGATCAAGTTGCTACTGAACTTCGAAGGTCCACAAGGACACGTTCCACACCAGAATGGTATGGCAACCCTGTCCTGGAAATCATGTTGTTAGACAACGGCGAACCTTCGAACTATGAAGAAGCAATGGCGGGCCCAGATTCCAACAAATGGCTTGAAGCCATGCAATTCGAGATAGGATCCATGTATGAAAACAAAGTATGGACTTTGACAGACTTGTGCGATGATCGGCGAGCGATAGAGAATAAATGGATCTTTAAGAAGAAGACGGACGCGGATGGTAATGTTACCATCTATAAGGCTCGACTTGTCGCTAAGGGTTATCGACAAGTTCAAGGGGTTGACTACGATGAGACCTTCTCACCCGTAGCGAAGCTGAAGTCCATCCGAATCATGTTAGCAATTGCCGCATACTATGATTATGAGATATGGAAAATGGACGTCAAAACGGCTTTCCTTAACGGCTTTCTCAAGGAAGAATTGTATATGATGCAGCCGGAAGGTTTTGTCGATCCTAAGAATGCTAACAAGGTATGCAAGCTCCAGCGCTCCATCTATGGGTTGGTGCAAGCATCTCGGAGTTGGAACATTCGCTTTAATGAAATGATCAAAGCGTTTGGGTTTATGCAGACTTATGGAGAAGCCTGCGTTTACAAGAAAGTGAGTGGGAGCTCTGTGGCATTTCTCATATTATCTGTGGATGACATACTTTTGATGGGAAATGATATAGAACTTTTGGACAGTATTAAGGCCTACTTGAATAAGTGTTTTTCAATGAAGGACCTTGGAGAAGCTGCTTACATATTAGGCATCAAGATCTATAGAGATAGAACGAGACGCCTCATAGGTCTTTCACAAAGCACATACCTTGATAAGATATTGAAGAAGTTCAATATGGATGAGTCCAAGAAGGGGTTCTTGCCTGTGTTGCAAGGTGTGAAATTGAGCTCAGCTCAATGTCCGACCACGTCAGAAGATAGAGAAAAGATGAGTGTCGTCCCATATGCCTCAGCCATAGGGTCTATCATGTATGCCATGCTGTGTACCAGACCTGATGTAAACCTTGCCGTAAGTTTGGTAGGAAGGTACCAAAGTAATCCCGGCATGGAACACTGGACAGCGGTCAAGAACATCCTGAAGTACCTGAAAAGGACTAAGGATATGTTTCTCGTATATGGAGGTGACGAGGAGCTCGTCATAAAGGGTTACGTCGACGCTAGCTTCGACACAGATCTGGATGACTCTAAGTCACAAACTGGATACGTGTATATTTTGAATGGTGGGGCAGTAAGCTGGTGCAGTTGCAAGCAAAGCGTCGTCGCGAGATCTACGTGTGAAGAGGAGTACATGGCAGCCTCGGAGGCAGCGCATGAAGCAATCTGGATGAAGGAGTTCATCACCGACCTAGGAGTCATACCCAATGCGTCGGGGCTGATCACTCTCTTCTATGACAACACTAGAGCTATTGCCCTTGCCAAGGAGCCCAGGTTTCACAAGAAGACCAGGCACATCAAGCGACGCTTCAACTCCATTCGTGAAAATGTTCAAGATGGAGACATAGATATTTGCAAAGTACATACGGATCTGAATGTTGCAGATCCGTTGACTAAACCTCTTCCACGAGCAAAACATGATCAACACCAGAACTCTATGGGTGTTCGATTCATCCCAATGTAACTAGATTATTGACTCTAGTGCAAGTGGGAGACTGTTGGAAATATGCCCTAGAGGCAATAATAAAATGTTTATTATTATATTTCCTTGTTCATGGTAATTGTCTATTGTTCATGCTATAATTGTGTTATCCGGAAATCATAATACATGTGTGAATACATAGACCACAACATGTCCCTAGGGAGCCTCTAGTTAACTAGCTCGTTGATCAATAGATAGTCATGGTTTCCTGACTATGGACATTGGATGTCATTGATAACGGGATCACTTCATTAGGAGAATGATGTGATGGACAAGACCCAATCCTAAGCATAGCACAAGATCGTGTAGTTCGTTTGCTAGAGCTTTTCCAATGTCAAGTATCATTTCCTTAGACCATGAGATCCTGTAACTCCCGGATGCCATGGGAGTGCTTTGGGTGTACCAAACGTCACAACGTAACTGGGTGACTATAAAGGTATACTACAGGTATCCCCGAAAGTATCTGTTGGGTTGACACGGATCGAGACTGGGATTTGTCACTCCATATGATGGAGAGGTATCTCTGGTCCCACTCGGTAATGCATCATCATAATGAGCTCAATGTGACAAAGTGTTTGGTCACGGGATCATGCATTACGGCACGAGTAAAGTGACTTGCCGGTAACGAGATTGAACGAGGTATTGGGATACCGACGATCGAATCTCGGGCAAGTAACGTACCGATTGACAAAGGGAATTGAATACGGGATTGATTGAATCCTCGACATCGTGGTTCATTCGATGAGATCATCGTGGAACATGTGGGAGCCAAAATAGGTATCCAGATCCCGCTGTTGGTTATTGACCGGAGAGTCGTCTCGGTCATGTCTGCGTGTTTCCCGAACCCGTAGGGTCTACACACTTAAGGTTCGGTGACGCTAGGGTTGTAGAGATATTAGTATGCGGTAACCCGAAAGTTGTGCGGAGTCCCGGATGATATCCCGGACGTCACGAGGAGTTCCGGAATGGTCCGGAGGTGAAGATTTATATGTAGGAAGTCCAGTTTCGGCCATCGGGAAAGTTTCGGGGGTAATCGGTATTGTACCGGGACCACCAGAAGGGTCCCGGGGGTCCACCGGGTGGGGCCACCTATCCCAGAGGGCCCCATGGGCAGAAGTGGGAGGGGAGCCAGCCCCAAGTGGGCTGGTGCACCCCCCATGGGCCTCCCCCTGCGCCTAGGGTTGGAAACCCTAGGGGTGGGGGCGCCCCACTTGACTTGGGGGGCAAGCCCCCCTTGCCCCCCCTTGGAGATTGGATCTCCTAGGGCCGGCGCCCCCCCTAGGGGCCCTATATATAGTGGGGGGAGGGAGAGCAGCCGCACCAAGTCCCTGGCCCCTCCCTCTCCCCTCGTAACATCTCTCTCTCTCTCTCTCTCTCTCTCTCTCTCTCTCGTTGGAGCTTGGCGAAGCCCTACCGAGATCACCGCTGCTTCCACCACCACGCCGTCGTGCTGCTGGATCTCCATCAACCTCTCCTTCCCCTTGATGGATCAAGAAGGAGGAGACGTCTTCCCGACCGTACGTGTGTTGAACGCGGAGGTGCCGTCCGTTCGGCGCGAGGTCATCGGTGATTTGGATCACGACGAGTACGACTCCATCAACCCCGTTCTCTTGAATGCTTCCGCTCGCGATCTAGAAGGGTATGTAGATGCACTCCCCTCTCCCTCATTGCTATATGACTCCACAGATTGAACTTGGTGATGCGTAGAAAATTTTAAAATTCTGCTACGTTCCCCAACACATATCTACTATACGACTCATGTTCGACCTTTTGGTCTCTTGTGTTCCGAGGCCATGTCTGTGCATGTTAGGCTCGTCAAGTCAACCTAAGTGTTTTGCATGTGTAAATCTGGCTTACACCCGTTGTATTCGAACGTTAGAATCTATCACACCCGATCATCACGTGGTGCTTCGAAACAATGAACCTTTGCAACGGTGCACAGTTAGGGGGAACACTTTCTTGAAATTTTAGTGAGGGATCATCTTATTTATGCTACCGTCGTTCTAAGCAAATAAGATGTGAACATGACAAACATCACATGCAAATCATAAAGTGACATGATATGGACAATATCATCTTGCGCCTTTGATCTCCATCTTCGAGGCGCGGCATGAACACCATCGTCACTGGCATGACACCATGATCTCCATCATCGTGTCTTCATGAAGTTGTCTCGCCAACTATTACTTCTACTAGTATGGCTAATAGTTAGCAATAAAGTAAAGTAATTACATGTCATTTTCATTGACACGCGGGTCATAAATAAATTAAGACAACTCCTATGGCTCCTGCCGGTTGTCATACTCATCGACATGCAAGTTGTGATTCCTATTACAAGAACATGATCAATCACATACATCACATATATCATTCATCACATCCTTTTGGCCATATCACATCACATAGCATACCCTGCAAAAAAAAGTTAGACGTCCTCTAATTGTTGTTGCATGTTTTACGTGGCTGCTATGGGTTAGCAAGAACGTTTCTTACCTACGCAAAACCACAATAGTGATATGCCAATTGCTACTTACCCTTCATAAGGACCCTTTTCATCGAATCCGATCCGACTAAAGTGGGAGAGACAGACACCCGCCAGCCACCTTATGCATCAAGTGCATGTCAGTCGGTGGAACCAGTCTCACGTAAGCGTACATGTAAGGTCGGTCCGGGCCGCTTCATCCCACAATGCCGCCGGATCAAGATAAGACTAGTAACGGTAAGCAAATTGAACAAATCATCGCCCACAACTGCTTTGTGTTCTACTCGTGCATAGAATCAATGCATAGACCTAGCTCATGATGCCACTGTTGGGGAACGTAGCAATAATTCAAAAAAATTCCTACATGTCACGAAGATCAATCTAGGAGATACTAGCAACGAGAGAGAGGGAGTTCATCTTCATACCCTTGAAGATCGATAAGCGGAAGCGTTACAAGAACACGGTTGGTGGAGTCGTACACGTAGTGATTCAAATCGCGGTCGATTCCGATCTAAGCGCCGAACAACTGCGCCTCCGCGTTCAAGACACGTACAGCCCGGGGACGTCTCCTCCTTCTTGATCCAGCAAGGGGAGAGGAGAAGTTGAGGGAGAACTCCGACAACACGACGGCGTGGTGGTGATGGAGCTCGTGGTTCTCTGGCAGGGCTTCGCCAAGCACTACGGAGGAGGAGGAGGTGTAGGAGAGGGGGAGGGGCTACGCCAGGGGAAGGGGGAGGAGGAGGTGCCCTAGGGTTTCCCTAGGGTAGGGGCGGCGACCACAGGGGAAACCCTAGATGGGTCTGGGCGCCCCCACCCCTAGGAAACTTGCCCCCCAAGCCTGGAGGGGTGGCTGCCCTAGGGGAGGCGCCCCCTGATAACCCACAAGTATATGGGATCACAACAGTTTTTGATAAGTAAGAGTGTCGAACCCAACGAGGAGCTAAATGCAGAACAAATGTTCCCTCAAGTTCTATCAACCACCGATACAACTCTAGGCACACTTAATGTTCTCTTTACCTAGAACAAGTATGAAACTAGAAGTACTTTGTAGGTGTTTTTGGATAGGTTTGCAAGATAATAAAGAGCATGTAAATGAAAATTAGGGGCTGTTTAGATAAAGACACAACTAACTTAGTTTTAGTAAAGAGCTTTTTGTTACAAGAAAGTTATTTGTCCCTAGGCAATCGATAACTAGACTGGTAATCATTATTGCAATTTTATATGAGGGAGAGGCATAAGCTAACATACTTTCTCTACTTGGATCATATGCACTTATGATGGGAACTATTAGCAAGCATCCACAACTACTAAAGTTCATGAAGGTAAAACCCAACCATAGCATTAAAGTATCAAGACCTCTTTATCCCATACGCAAACAACCTACTTACTCGGGTCTGTGCTTCTGTCACTCACACCACCCACCATAAGCAAATCATGAACATATTGCAAACCCTACAGCAGGGATCCCTCACGCTTGCGCGACACGGAGAGCACCATAGGACAGTACCAATAATAAAACATGCAACTCAAACCAATCACGATCATCAAATAACCCATAGGACAAAACGGATCTACTCAAACATTATAGGATAGCCTTACATCATTGGGGAATAATATATAGCGTTGAGCACCATGTTTAAGTAGAGATTACAGCGGGTAAGAGAGAGGTTACACCTCTGCATAGAGGGGGGAAGAGTTGGTGATGATGGCGGTGAAGTTGTTGGTGAAGATTGCTGTGATGATGATGGCCCCCGGTGGCACTCCGGTGCTACCGGAAGCGAGGGGGAGAGAGCCCCCCTCCTTCTTGTTCTTCCTTGACCTTCTCCCTAGATGGGAGAAGGGTTTCCCTCTGGTCCTTGGCCTCCATGGCATGGGAGGGGCGAGAGCCCCTCCGAGATTGGATCTGTCTCTCTATCTCTCTCTATTTCTGCATTCTCAGATTCTGCCCTTTCACCGTTTCTTATATTCCCAGAGATCTGTAACTCCGATTGGGCTGAAATTTTAACACGATCTCTATCCGGATATTAGCTTTCTTGCGGCGAAAGAAGGGCATCAAATATTTTAGATAGAAGAAACATTTCTTCTATCTAAAATATTAGAAGAATGTACCCTTCTATCCAAATCCAATTTTCATCGATAAAATAAATCCAAATTCCAGTAGTAGATGAATAATTGCAAATTTGTGTGTGTACGAGATTAGAATAACTTCAAAATAACCGACATAATTTTTAATTCTGTATGGACAAACAAAAAATCTCTCATTTCCGACGTGAATAGATTTTTTTTATTTCGAAATAAAGGTTCTTGTCTTGTGGGGAATGATGCGCAATCCGCCGCTTTAGTCCACTCAGCCATCTCTCCACGTTCCAAAGCGAAAGGTTTCCGTGATATGATATAGGCAAGAAATAAGAAATAACGGTTGCAAAAAACCCCCTTTTTTCTTTCAAACACGAGTGTCAGGGGCGCGCCTGCCCCCCTGGGGCGCGCCCCCTGCCTCGTGGCCTCCTCGGGCATCGTCTCGCATGGATTTTTCTTCCCAAAAATCACATATATTCCAAAAAAATCTCCATTAGTTTTTATCCCGTTTGGACTCCGTTTGATATGGATTTACTGCGAAACAAAAAACATTCAACAAACAAGAACTGGCACTGGGCACTGGATCAATATGTTAGTCCCAAAAATAATATAAAAAGTTGCCAAAAGTATATGAAAGTTGTAGAATATTGGCATGGAACAATAAAAAATTATAGATACGACGGAGACGTATCAGCACCCCCAAGCTTAATTCCTGCTCGTCCTCGAGTAGGTAAATGATAAAAAAGATAACTTTTGATGTGGAATGCTACCTAGCATAATCTTGATCATGTAATGTAATCATGGCATGAATATTAAGACACGAGTGATTCAAAGCAATAGTCTATCATTTGACATTAAGATAATAATACTTCAAGCATACTAATAAAGCAACCATGCATTTTCAAAATAACATGGCCAAAGTAAGTTATCCCTACAAAATCATATAGTCTGGCTATGCTCCATCTTCACCACACAAAATATTCAAATCAGGCACAACCCCGATGACAAGCCAAGCAATTGTTTCATACTTTTGATGTTCTCAAACCTTTTCAACTTTCACACATGAGATAGTCTCACATCAACTAGGCACATCAACGGGCTATGGAGATGCCCATCAATACATATCAATGTGAGTGAGTAGGGATTGCCATGCAGCAGATGCACTAAGAGCTATAAGTGTATGAAAGCTCAGACTGAAAACTAAGTGGGTGTGCATCCAACTTGCTTGCTCATGAAGACCTCGGGCGTTTGAGGAAGCCCATCATCGGAATATACAAGCCAAGTTCTATAATGAAAATTCCCACTAGTATATGAAAGTGATAACTCAAGAGACTCTCTATATGAAGAACATGGTGCTACTCCGAAGCACAAGTGTGGTAAAAGGATAGTAACATTGCCCCTTCTCTCTTTTTCTCTTTTTTTTGTTTTTTTATTTTTTTATTTTTTTGGTGGGCTTCTTTGGCCTCTTTTATTTTTTTGTGGGCTTCTTTGGCCTCTTTTATTTTTTTTAAAGTCCGGAGTCTCATCCCGACTTGTGGGCGAATCATAGTCTCCATCATCCTTTCCTCCCTGGGGCAATGCTCTAATAATGGTGATCATAACACTTTTATTTACTTACAACTCAATATTACAACTCGATACTAGAACAAAGATATGACTCTATATGAATGCCTCTGGCGGTGTACCGGGATGTGCAATGATCTAGTGTAGCAATGACATCAAAAAATGGACAAGCCATGAAAACATCATGCTAGCTATCTTACGATCATGCATAGCAATATGACAATGAATGCTCAAGTCATGTATATGATGATGATGGAAGTTGCATGGCAATATATCTCGGAATGGCTATGGAAATGTCATGATAGGTAGGTATGGTGGCTATTTTGAGGAAGGTATATGGTGGGTTTATGGTACCGGCGAAAGTTGCGCGGTACTAGAGAGGCTAGCAATGGTGGAAGGGTGAGAGTGCGTATAATCCATGGACTCAACATTAGTCATAAAGAACTCACATACTTATTGCAAAAGTCTATTGGCTATCGAAACAAAGTACTACGCGCATGATCCTAGGGGGATAGATTGGTAGGAAAAGACCATCGCTCGTCCCCGACCGCCACTCATAAGGAAGACAATCAATAAATACCTCATGCTCCGACTTCGTCACATAACGGTTCACCATACGTGCATGCTACGGGAATCACAAACCTCAACACAAGTATTTCTACTAATCCACAACTACCCACTAGCATGAATCTAATATCACCATGTTTATATCGCAAAACTATTGCAAGGAATCAAACATATCATATTCAGTGATCTACAAGTTTTATGTTGGATTTTATGACTAACCATGTGAATGACCAATTCCTGTCATCTCTCTAAATAGATATAAGTGAAGCAAGAGAGTTTAGTTCTTTCTAAAAAAGATATGCCTGTGCTCTAACAAATATAAGTGAAGCAAAATAGCATTCTACAAATGACAGTTTTCTATGTAAAGAGAAACAGGCAATCCAAACTTCAAATGATATAAGTGAAGCACATGAAGCATTCTATAAAGCCATACTCAAAAGATATAAGTGAAGTGCATAGAGCATTCTACAAATCAACCAAGGACTATCCCATACGAGCATGGTGCATAAAAGAAAAATGAAAACTAAATGCAAAAGAAGCTCCAAGATTGCACATATCGCATGAATGAAACGAATGCGAAAACATACCGATACTTCTTGAAGAAAGAGGGGATGCCTTACGGGGCATCCCCAAGCTTAGACGCTTGAGTCTCCTTGAATATTTACTTGGGATTCCTCGGTCATCCCCAAGCTTGAGCTCTTGCCTCTCTTCCTTCTTCTCACATCGAGACCTTCTCGATCATCAAACACTAAATCCACACAAAACTTCAACAGAAAACTCGGTGAGATCCGTTAGTATAATAAAGCAAATCACTACTCTAAGTACTGTTGTAAACCAATTCATATTTTGTTTTTGCATTGTGTCTACTTTAATATAACTTTTTGATGGCTTAATCCACTGATATAAATTGATAGTTTCATCAGAACAAGCAAACTATGCATCAAAAACAGAATCTGTCTAAAACAGAACACTCTGTAATAATCTGAACATTCACCATAGTTCTGATACTTGAAACATTCTGCCAAAATTAGGAAAAATAAAAAATTTGTATATAAAGACAGTGCATAAAGAATCAGAACCATTTGACGTTCCAGCTAAAAATGTAAAATCACGCACTACAGCCAAAGTTTCTGTCCTACACCGTACAAACCATCAAGCAAATGTAAACATCCTAAAGGCAAACCTTAACACATTATTTTTATAATACAATGGAATTGTACAAGGGGATAATTATTTTTGTTGAAAAGTTTCTGTAATCAAGATTCACAAAGTTTTCGTGAGCATGAACAAAGTTCAAGGCTAGCTCCCACTTCAACAATGATTGTCTTTCTCACTTTCGCTTTTCTTTTTGAAAAAGTTTTGGGTTCCCCTCTTTATTTATTTTTTGTTTTTAAACTATATGAAAGCACTCAACAGAAATAAATGACTCTCTAAAACTTCTGGGTTGTCTCCCTGGCAGCGCTTTCTTTAAAGCCATTAAGCTAGGCATATAGTGCTCAAGTAGTGAATCCACCCGGATCCCAAGGTATATCAAAGCCAATTTTAATTAGCAATGATTTGTAATTTAGTAGTGAGCACAAAGCAACGTATATCATGTAATGACGAAGTCTAACTCTCTTCCTATGCATCGGCATGTCATAAAAGAACAATTCATGCACACAAAGTAAAGGCCAATGCATAGTATAAACAGTTTCTTGCAATTTTATCGTGTTGGAAACATGGAGAGGTGGAGATATAGTTCCTCTCTCATAATAACTGCAAGTAGGAGCAGCAAGCACATGCATATTGTATCTATCAAAATCATCATGTGCAATAGTAAACGGCAACCCATCAATATAATCCTTAATAAGCACAAACTTCTCCCATATAGTGTAGTTTGGAGAATTCAAAAAGATAATAGGACTATCATGTGTAGGTGCAATAGCAACAATTTCATGTTTAACATAAGGAACTATAGCAAGTTCATCTCCATAAGCATCATTCATATTGGCATCATGGCCACAAGCATAGCAAGCATCATCAAAAAGGGATATTTCAAGAGAATCAACGGGATCATAACAATCATCATAACAATCACCCTTCGGTAAGAATGAATTGAAATTAAACAATGTATGAGTTGAAGAGTTACTCTCATTAGAAGGTGGGCACGGGTAGCTAATCCGCTCTTCCTCCTTTTGTTCTTCGCTCTCCTCCTCATCTTTTTCATCCAATGAGCTCACAGTTTCATCAATTTCTTCTTCCATAGAGTCCTGCAAAATATTAGTCTCTTCTTGGACAGCGGTGTAGTCCTCAATATATGGTTCAACATAGGCATTAGAAGCATAATTATCATAGCAATATTTAAGTATGGCAAAAATTTCAGATTTGTAAAGAGTAGCATCATATTTTTCAATCAAAGAAGCAATTTCGTAAGCACCCTTAAAAGCAACAAATTCTTCAATTTGTTGAACATCATAGTAATTATAAACACCCTTAGCATACGAAGATACGATTCCATTATCACTAAACTCACATTGATAGGGAAGGTGTTTCTTAGGGTTTTCAGAACAACAAGTAATATCATATATTTCGCATAAATTCTAAGCATGGCATTGCAAATGATGAATTTGACCCAGTAAAATTTTACCTTTTTCAGATATTCGGTGTCGCACATAACAAGCATGCTCATCTAAAGATTTGCCCTCAACTAAGCTAGTTGGGGTTTCAGCACGAGGACATAGGGATCGAAGATGATCCAAGTAATAAGCTTCAGCAGTGTGATAGATTTTGAGTGGTTCTTCACCCATTGGTTTCGTAGGTACAACTAATTTTTTGGTATTTTGCGTTTCCTACCCATAAATAAAGATAGAAAACAACTAAGAACAACAAATAAAAATTACTTAGTGATAAAGCAAACAAGCACACACAAGAATATTCACCCAACGCTATTGCTCCCCGGCAACGGCGCCAGAAAAACGTCTTGATAACCCACAAGTATAGGGGATCACAACAGTTTTCGATAAGTAAGAGTGTCGAACCCAACAAGGAGCTAAAGGAAGAACAAATGTTCTCTCAAGTTCTATCGACCACCAATACAACTCTACACACACTTAACATTCTCTTTACCTAGAACAAGTATGAAACTAGAAGTACTTTGTAGGTGTTTTTGGATAAGTTTGCAAGATAATAAAGAGAATGTAAATGAAAAGTAGGGGCTGTTTAGATAAAGACACAACTAACTTAGTTTTAGTAAAGAGCTTTTTGTTACAAGAAATTTATTTGTCCCTAGGCAATCGATAACTAGACCGGTAATCATTATTGCAATTTTATATGAGGGAGAGGCATAAGCTAACATACTTTCTCTACTTGGATCATATGCACTTATGATTGGAACTATTAGCAAGCATCCGCAACTACTAATGTTCATTAAGGTAAAACCCAACCATAGCATTAAAGTATCAAGTCCTCTTTATCCCATACGCAAACAACCTACTTACTTGGGTATGTGCTTCTGTCACTCACGCCACCCACCATAAGCAAATCATGAACATATTGCAAACCCTACAGCGGGGATCCCTCACGCTTGCGCGACACGGAGAGCAGCATAGGACAGCACCAATAATAAAACATATAACTCAAACCAATCACGATCATCAAATAACCCATAGGACAAAACGGATCTACTCAAACATCATAGGATAGCCTTACATCATTGGGGAATAATATATAGCATTGAGCACCATGTTTAAGTAGAGATTACAATGGGTAAGAGAGAGGTTACACCGCTGCATAGAGGGGGGAAGAGTTGGTGATGATGGCGATGAAGTTGTTGGTGAAGATTGCGGTGATGATGATGGCCCCCGGTGGCACTCCGGTGCTACCGGAAGCGAGGGGGAGAGAGCCCCCCTCCTTCTTCTTCTTCCTTGACCTTCTCCCTAGATGGGAGAAGGGTTTCCCCTCTGGTCCTTGGCCTCCATGGCATGGGAGGGGCGAGAGCCCCTCCGAGATTGGATCTGTCTCTCTGTCTCTCTCTGTTTCTGCGTTCTCAGATTCTGCCCTTTCACCATTTCTTATATTCCCGGAGATCCGTAACTCCGATTGGGCTGAAATTTTAACATGATCTCTATCCGGATATTAGCTTTCTTGCAGCGAAAGAAGGGCATCAACCGCCTTACGGGGTGGCCACGAGGGTCAAGGGTGCGCCTGCCCCCCTGGGGCGTGCCCCCTGCCTCGTGGCGCCCTCGAGCATCGTCTTGCATGGATTTTTCTTCCCAAAAATCACATATATTCCAAAAAAAATCTCCGTCAGTTTTTATCCCATTTGGACTCTGTTTGATATGGATTTACTCCGAAACAAAAAACATGCAACAAACAGGAACTGGCACTGGGCACTGGATCAATATGTTAGTCCCAAAAATAGTATAAAAAGTTGCCAAAAGTATATGAAAGTTGTAGAATATTGGCATGGAACAATCAAAAATTATAGATACGACGGAGACGTATCACCCCTACCTCTCCAAGTTACGTGAGATGGGGTGGGAGGGGCGCTCAGCCCCTTAGTGGGCTGATGTGCCCCCTCCCCTTGGCCCATAAGGCCCCCCAACGCTTGCCGGGGCCTCCGAAATCCCTTTCGGACACGCCGGTCATCACCCGGTATCCCTGGAACAATTCCGGACTCCAATACCCTTCGTCCAATATATCGATCTTCACCTCCGGACCATTCTGGAACTCCTCGTCATGCCCGGGATCTCATTCGGGACTCCGAACAACCTTCGGTAACCACATATTATTTCCCATAACAACTCTAGCGTCACCGAACCTTAAGTGTGTAGACCCTACGGGTTCGGGAACCATGTAGACATGATCGAGACATCTCTCCGGCCAATAACCAATAGCGGGATCTGGATACCCATGTTTGTTCCTACATGTTCCACGATGATCTCATCGGATGAACCACGATGTCAAGGATTCAATCAATCCTGTATGCAATTCCCTTTGCCTATCGGTATGTTACTTGCCCGAGATTCAATCGCCGGTATCCCCATACCTCGTTCAATCTCATTACCGGCAAGTCTCTTTACTCGTTCCATAATGCATGATCCCGTGACTAACTCCTTAGTCACATTGAGCTCATTATGATGATGCATTACCAAGTGGGCCCAGAGATACCTCTCCGTCATACGGAGTGACAAATCCCAGTCTCGATTCGTGCCAACCCAACAGACACTTTCGGAGATACTTGTAGTGCACCTTTATAGCCACCTAGTTACGTTATGACGTTTGGTACACCCAAAGCATTCCTACGGTATCCTGGAGTTGCACAATCTCATGGTCTAAGGAAATGATACTTGACATTAGAAAAGCTTTAGCAAACGAACTACACGATCTTGTGCTTCACTTAAGATTAGGTCTTGTCCATCACATCATTCTCCCAATGATGTGATCCCGTTATCAACGACTTCCAATGTCCATGGTCAGGAAACCACGACCATCTATTGATCAACGAGCTAGTCAACTAGAGGCTTACTAGGGACATATTACGATCTATGTATTCACACATGTATTACGGTTTCTAGTTAATACAATTATAGCATGAACAATAGACAATTATCATGAACAAGGTAATATAATAATAACCATTTTACTACTGCCTCTAGGGCATATTTCCAACAGAGGCAGCTCCAGGAAAAACAAGGTAAGTAATAACCTGTTGTGTATTCAAAAAAAGGAAAATGATATGCAATGACCGAAATGCCATGACATGTACAGATGCGACGACTGAGGTGGAGACCCTGAAACAGGCCCTGGTTGAAGCTGAAGGGAAGACTGTCAAGGAGCAGACCGCTCGGAAGAAGCTCAAGGCCCGGGTCAACGAGGTCCAACAGGAGCTCGAGGATGCGGTGAAGAAGTTCGAGGCCTTGGAGCGCGATGTGTCGGTTCAAGAGACCGAACTCGCCAAGGCTCGTCAGAGTGCGGAGGCAGCCCGAAATGAGGCCCAGGGCGCCCTCCAGGAGATCCAGGAGGCCAGGAAGATCGTGGCGGGTAAGACATTCAATATGCAAAGCAATAATGTGAAGATGAAATATCATTTACTAACCCAGATTCGGAGTTCTCTAGGGGCTTTTACTGATCTGCCGTGTAGTTTGGCTGACGCCGTAGAGTTCTTCCGAGCCGAAGAAGAGAGCTCCGCGAAGAAGCGGTTCTGGTCGCAATATCTTGTGCCAGAACATCCGGTGTCCTTCAGTGATCAGCTAAAACAGCTGGTCGAGCTGCATAGGGTGGTCGAACTGGCCATGAAGGATTTAATAATCCGGTTGTGGCCAGCCGAAGCTATACCTGGCAGTTACTTCGGCCTCGTGAAGCGACTAGTGGATGTCTGCCCTCGGCTGGACGTCGTCAAGCGGTCCGTCTGCATTGAGGGTGCACGTCTGGCCTTCTCTTATTGCAAGGTCTAGTGGGCGAAGCTTGACGCTGTCAAATTAGCGACCGAGGGGCCGCCGGAGGACAAGGAGCACCGCACACCCGAGCGATACTTCGGCGATGTCTTGGAGGGGTCCTGCATTGTTGCGGATCATCGTACGAAAGACACTATCTTTGTATGAATGTATTTGAGCTCCCTCTACCTTGTATGATAAAACAAAGTGATTGTGTAATATAATTCTTGTTATGTTTTAAAATTTTCACTTCCTGTGCGGCCGTGTTGTATGAAATCTGAGGGTTAACCAGTCGTCGGCTTCTGCCCCCACGTAGGTAGTACGGGGGTGTTCGGGATAGAATCTAAACAATCATGATCCAATTAGATGGTCCCTGTGTTGGAAATATGCCCTAGAGGCAATAATAAATTAGTTATTATTATATTATATTTCATTATTCATGATAATCGTTTAATATCCATGCTAGAATTGTATTGATAGGAAACTCAGATACATGTGTGGATACATAGACAACACCATGTCCCTAGTAAGCCTCTAGTTGACTAGCTCGTTGATCAATAGATGGTTACGGTTTCCTGACCATGGACATTGGATGTCGTTGATAACGGGATCACATCATTAGGAGAATGATGTGATGGACAAGACCCAATCCTAAGCCTAGCACAAGAAAGTGTAGTTCGTTTGCTAAAGCTTTTCTAATGTCAAGTATCATTTCCTTAGACCATGAGATTGTGCAACTCCCGGATACCGTAGGAATTCTTTGGGTGTGCCAAACGTCACAACGTAACTGGGTGGCTATAAAGGTACACTATAGGTATCTCCGAAAGTGTCTGTTGGATTGGCACGAATCGAGACTGGGATTTGTCACTCCGTGTAAACGGAGAGGTATCTCTGGGCCCACTCGGTAGGACATCATCATGTGCACAATGTGACCAAGGAGTTGATCACGGGATGATGTGTTACGGAACGAGTAAAGAGACTTGCCGGTAACGAGATTGAACAAGGTATCAGGATACCGACGATTGAATCTCGGGCAAGTACAATACCGCTGGACAAAGGGAATTGTATACGGGATTGATTGAATCCTCGACATCGTGGTTCATCCGATGAGATCATCGTGGAACATGTGGGAGCCAACATGGGTATCCAGATACCGCTATTGGTTATTGGCCGGAGAGTTGTCTCGGTCATGTCTGCATGGTTCCGGAACCCGTAGGGTCTACACACTTAAGGTTCGGTGAGGCTAGAGTTGTTATGGGAAATAGTATGTGGTTACCGAAGGTTGTTCTGTCACACCCTAGCTAGTCATGCATTAGAGTGTTGCATCATGTTTACTCTTTCATCAGAAACTTGAAATGGGGATGACAGAACCCCCAGTCCCCTCTGAAACCAACTAGGGTTACTAAAATAATTTTTCAATGAACCTGAAATGCCCTTCTAAAATGCCCATCATTTTTGCCTTGGTTCAGAACCTCTGCCAAAAGTGGTGCACATTTTCCTAGGCCATCCTAAGGTTTTTGATTTAAATCATAAATATTTGAATTTGGGCATTTAAAATAATATAAAATATTTAAATGCTCAAATATCTCCAAACTAAAATGTTTCATGTTGGAAATAATCCAACGATGGACCAGGAGTAGTTTGGTGATTTTTGGAGTTGCCTAGGTATTTTATTTAATTCAACAAAGTTGCAGATATATTAAATAAAAACAGAAATAGAAAAAAAGGGGGAAAACTTACCTGTGCGGCCCAGCCAGCTGGCCGGCCCAGCTAGCCAGCCCAGCCCACCACCGCCGTCGTCCTCCTGGCGCCAGTCGGCCAGGCGTGTGGCCGGCGCGCGCGCACGGCCACCGCGCCACGCCACCTCTCTCCCTGCCTGCCTGCCCTCCCCTCCTCGCCTCGGTGTCCCTGGACGACGCCACGCCTCCTCCCTGCTCTCTCTCACTCTCCCCCCGGCTCTCCCTCGCTCTCTCTCTCGCCCGGCCGAACACCACCCTCGCCGCCGTTCACCTTAGCCACCGACTCCGACCACCCCTCGCTCCCCCGACTAGCTCAGGAGCTCCGCCTCAACTCCCTCTTCCTCCCCACCGCTCCACAGCTCCCCGGAAGCCCTGCATCGCCGCCACGTCGCCGTTCCCCTCTTCGGGCTCCGACCACCGTCGCCGTCGAATTCGCCGTCTCCAGCGCGTCCCCGAGCCCGCTTCGACGCCCACTGCAACCGCGGTGAGCTACGCCACCGTTTCCCCCTCTTCTCCCCCTCGTTCCCTCACCGTAGCCTCCTCCCCACCACGGCCGAACCTCCGCCGTCGCCGAGCTCGCCGTCGACGCAGCTCCGGTGACCATTTGGTCACCCCGGCGAGTCCAACGAGTTCACAGAACCCCGCAGAGCATCCCTAGCGCCTCGCTTTGCTCGACTTCGAGCTCCAGCACCGTTCCCGTGCACGACCGAACCCCGGCGGCCGCAGCCGAGCTCGCCGCCGTCGACTCCGGCCACCCCGACCCCAACGGGCTCCGCCAAGAGCTGCGGGTTGCCCTCAGCTCCACTCCGGTGGCCTCCGCGGTCCATTTGGTGGCCGAAACGACCAAAATCACTTCCGCCGCCGCGTCGGGCTCGCCGGCGACTAAACGCCGGCAGCCGACACTGACTTTGACCACGGGTGGGCCCTGGTTGACTCCCCTGAGTCAATGACAGGTGGGGCCCAGCCCTGTTAATTAAACAGGATTAGTTTTAATTAAGTATTAATTAAAATAATCACCCTGACATGCGGGACCCACTGTCAGGTTTGACCCAGACCTGTTCCGTTGACCTGCTGACGTCACACTGACGTCAGGCTGACGCAGTAATTGAATTTCTGGATTTAAATTAAATCAGGAAATTCCAGAATATTAATTAAACTTCAAAAATTCATAACTTTTATTCTGTAACTCCAAATTGGACAAATTATATATGAAAAATGATCAGAAAAATCCAATCTACCCATCTGTACTATTTTCATGCATGATCAAACAAGTTAAATTGATGTTTTAAGCAGAACAAGAAAAGGCACTTTAAAAGGCCATATTTGAATTTGGAATTTGAATCTTTGATTCAAATTTGTTCAAACCCCTCTGGCTTTAGCTGCATTAGCCCAACACACTCATATTGCCATGTTTCATGCATGCATCATATTGTTGCACATTGTTTGGTGATGCTTGTGTATCGATGTCCTTTGCGACAGGATCTGTTCCCGAGGAGTACCGTGATTACCCTAACGAAGAACCGTACCCGTGCATCGAACCATCAGGCAAGCAACCAACCATTTGATCATATCGATACAATCCCATGTTCTCGCTCCTGCTCTCTTTTACTGCATTAAGACAACGCGATTCAAACTGCTGTGTGCTACGGTAGTTGAACCCATTTCCTCTGCATGACCTGTCATTGCCACAGTAACTAGATGAAACCCACTAGCATGTGTAGGAGTTGATTGAGCCATATGTATGTGTTGTTCCTACCTTGCTATGCCTGCTATGCTTAGAGTCGTGTCAGGTCTGGTTCATCTGGGTGATGGGCTAGAGTGAAATGATTATGTCGGTAATGAGAGTGGTGTGGTGAACACGATTTGGTAAAGGTATCGATGAGAGGCCATGTAGGAGTACATGGTGGGTTGTTTCATTGAAGCCGACCTTAAGCACTGAGATCTGTATGTGTGATTTAAGAACCAGCTACTACCATGCATTGGGCCCGAAACCAATGGACCCTCTCGGCTTCTTATTCACCCTAGTTCTCCGTCCAGGAGTTGCAAGTAGTTTCTGGTGTTTGTAGCCTACTGGAGGCCGTGGACAGCGCTGACCGTAGGGGTGGGCTGTGATGCAGTAGGTACGTGGCACGATGTACCGAATACCCGTTAGGTATCTCGGGAACCCTGTTCACATCGTTCGGGGCCGTATGGGAAACCTCGGCCGGACTCCCTGCGGATGGAACCTGAATAGGCGATAAACCTGGACTGGAGGCTTAGGTGATTAGGTAGGTCGTGGCCGACACCCACGTTGGGCTTCCGCTTGAAGGTTGCCGAGTACATGTCGTGTAAGCAACGATAAGTGGTGAGAGCGTGTATGAAGAAGTACACCCCTGCAGGGTTAACATGATCTATTCGAATAGCCGCGTCCGCGGTAAAGGACTACTTGGTTGCCTATACAGTTCATAGACAAGTAAATGGAAACTACTAAAAGCCTCAACATAAGTGTGAGTGCCGAGGATGGCTCTTCCGTAGGAAGACGGAGGTGGATCCTCGGTAGTGTATTGAAGTGGTGAATAGTGGACTCGTGTGCGCAAAACTATTTCAAGTTGGAGTATCGTAGGATAGTCTAGCCAAGAGTCAAAGCTGGCTTGCTGCAATAACTCCACCAACCCTTCTTGATACTATGCATGTATGTAGGATCTGATGTAAGTCTTGCTGAGTACCTTTGTACTCATGTTGCTATAATCTACATTTTTACAGAAGACGCTGCAACCCCTTCTGATGGGTTCTATGTAGACGTTGACATCAACGGGTAGGCTAAAGACCCAGGTGGTGACCCTGAACTTGTGGAGGACCACGTAGTATAGCTAGGCTTTCCAAGCCTCTTTTATTTTACTAGTTGTCTGTACTCAGACAAGTTACTTCCGCTGTTGGCTTGTATGACTGTATGACTTGTATGTTGGGTCGCGAGACCCGTACCTTTGTGTATGGTATGTATGGCTCCCTGAGCCTTAAATAAAGTACTTGTGTCATAGAGTCATGTTGTGATGCTTCGTTGTATTTGCACATATCGAGCATATTGTGTGTATGATTGAAATGCTTGGTATGTGTGGGATCTGACTATCTAGTTGTTTATCTTTAGTAGCCTCTCTTACCGGGAAATGTCTCCTAGTGTTACCGCTGAGCCATGGTAGCTTGCTACTGCTCTGGAACACTTAGGCTGGCCGGCATGTGTCCTTCTTCGTTCCTGTGTCTGTCCCTTCGGGGAAATGTCACGCTTTGAGTACCGGAGTCCTGTTAGCCCGCTACAGCCCGGTTTACCGGAGTCCTGCTAGCCCAGTGCTACAGCCCGGACCCACTTGCTGATGACCGACACGTTCGAAGCTGGGTCATGAATGCCTGTCCCTGTAAGTCTGTGCCACTTTGGGTTTACGACTAGTCATGTCAGCCCGGGCTCTTTATCATATGGATGCTAGCGACACTATCATATACGTGAGCCAAAAGGCGCAAACGGTCCCGGGAAAAGGTAAGACGACACCCGTGGGGATACCGTGCGTGAGGCCGCAAAGTGATATGAGGTGTTACCAGCTAGATCGATGTGACATCGAGTCGGGGTCCTGACAGCGTTGGCATCAGAGCCGGACTGCCTGTAGGTTCTCCAAGCCAAACTGGTCGATGTTGAGTCTAGAAATTCTTTAGTTATATGTAGGGGAATTGTTTGTGGGTTGGAACGTAAGGCTCTTTTACTCCTTATACCTTATGACTTTCTGATCTGAGTCAGTCCATTCTTCCACCGGGGGTTAAGGAATTAGGATCCGTTCTCTCTATCAGGATCACGTGTTACTAATCAGTAGTACCTTATAAGTTTGATGGTTACAAGCCTAGTTCAGTTCTACTACCACATTATGTTGTTAGAATGGTTCCAGAACTTTGATGTGATGATGTTGAGTGTGTACGAAATCCTTTGTCAAATGTCTCAATATCCTTTTTGAGCATTTACAGCTGTTATGCTGCCGAAATTTTGCTAGAAATTCTAATGCCCTTGCATTATGATTGTGCTTTCAGATGACCACTCGCGACCTCAATCAAGTGGTTCGCCTGACTCGATGCCTAGATGTACCCGGCCATACTGCTAAGTTGGTCAGGGTAATGACTGAGGCTGGATACCGCTGGTATCCTGAGTACACGGTCGAAGAGCAATTCCGAGACTTCAATCAAAGCCAGTATCTCTGCACTGTCAGGATATTTCCATCTTATCCTGGATCCACTGAGCCTCTTCACTGCTCCTATGGACTCGGGGTTACTATCGAGATGGCTGTGCAGGATGCCGCCTACTCTATGATGACCATTATGCGAGTCAGATCTGGTTTATTTCGGGACTCTGACTTCCGGTATATGCCAGGATCACTTCCGGGAGCACAAGGGTATCTCCAGGCTATCTACGCTGACTCCACTCAGGAGGATTCACGGACTCGCACCACTGCTGAGATGCTCGAGGATAAGGACCGTGAAAATCGGGCCTTAAGGTTAGAGCTCTTCAATACCCGTGCTGACCACTGGGCCACTTTGACTCGGTTCGCACCGGCGGTGCAAGCTGGATATTCAGATATGCGCGATCTCTATCCTGTGAGATCTGCTCTGCCAGACGTGATGGTTTGGCGTGATGTAGGAGGCATCACCCCACCTCGCGGTCCCCGCAGGCCACCGTTTGTTGGTCCACGACCTCATCCTAGCCCCTATGGTCCACAAGCTCCGCGAGATCGTCTATTTCCGGATGAACATGTTGAACTTCCGGGCTATGGAGGTGACTTCTACGAGGACTACTACGGATCAGTCTGAGCTAGTAGTAGTATCACTAGTTCGCACTAGCTGTGTCGTCTATCGTCCTGCGTGACTCGTGGGATATGACCTAGTCTGTACTCCTTCCGGAGGGGTAGAAAAATAATGTATAGGAGCTTGGAATGCCTCCGATGAGATGTAATCCTCTTTTCACCGTAATAGTACTTTGTTTGGTCTTGTACTAAACCCTGTATGGTGTGTATGACGATGGAATAAAAGAAGCAGTTTCTGTATCTACCATGTCATACGGATGATCATCTTGCATTCCGAGTTATTCCTTACATTATGTATCCTATGACGGAATTTTACCATCCTGACTAAATCATTGTCTTGATCACCTAGGATGGTCAACACGCGCGCTAACCCTGCTTCCCAAGAGCAGGCCGAAGGCAGTGAAGCCAGAAATGAACATCTGCCTCATCCTCCTTCACTAGCCGAGGTGATGATGGAAGCTGAGAGAAACAAGCGGGAGACAAACCGTTTGTTGGAGCGTATTGAACAGAATACAGCACACCATCAGAGGGCTAACGTGGTGTCACTCAGTGATTTTATCAAATTGCATCCACCCACGTTCCACCACTCCGTCGAGCCTCTCGACGCTGATGACTGGCTTCGCAGTATCTCTCACAAACTGCGTTCCGCGCTGGTAGCGGAGGCTGACAAGGTCACCTTTGCTGCATATCATCTTGAAGGCCCCGCCAGTCTATGGTGGGAGAATTATGGAGCTATGCGCCCAGCGGGCCATGTCACCACTTGGGCTGAGTTCAGCGAGGCTTTCCGTGAACATCACATTCCGGAGGGTCTCATGGACCGTAAGCGTGAAGAATTTTGCAATTTCACCCAAGGCCGACTTTCTGTGGATGCCTATAGCAGGGAGTTTGGTAAGCTCGCCCGATATGCAACTGAGGAAGTGTCTACTGACGCCAAGAAGCAAGCAAGGTTCCGTAAGGGCCTTAGTCCTGAGCTTCGCCGCGACCTCCGTCTGCATGAGTGCACATCTTTTCCGAAACTTGTCAACAAAGCCATCAGTGCTGAAACTGGTCAGACTGATTATGACGCAACACGCAAGCATGGACGTGACACGGGTTCCTCATCCGGTGCTGGTCCTCAGAAGCGCCGCGTGTGGGTACCCAACACCGCCCTGCCACCCAGGTTCACACCGAGGCCATCTTTTCAGGCGCCTCGCCCCGTACAACAGTCTGCTCCAGCCAAGCCCTATGGGGGTCCAACCAATAATGCTCCTCCACGTACCAGTTCCGTGACTTGTTTCAAGTGTGGGGAATCTGGTCATTATATGCGTGAGTGTCCCCAGACCAACCCCAATCAATCTGCTAAAGCTGTTGGCCGTGGCAAGCCGACAGGAAAAGTGTTTCATGCTAAACCGGTCACCGCTTCACGTGGCCATGTCAACTGTATCTCTGCCGAAGAAGCTCAAGAAGATCCCAACGTCGTTCTCGGTACGCTTCTTGTTAATTGCCACCCGGCATCTGTTCTTTTCGATACAGGAGCCTCTCATTCTTTTATATCTGAAAATTATGCTCGTTTGCATAACGTTGCATTCTGTGACTTGCCATCCTCTATGGTAATTCAAACTCCGGGATCCAAATGGCAAACTTCTAGAGTAAGCCATGGAAATGAAATCCAAGTCGACAGACTTGTTTTCCTCGCATCTTTGATAGCCCTTAAATCTTCAGATATTAATATCATTTTGGGTATGGACTGGATGTCAGCTCATCAAGCCAAAATTGATTGCTTCTCTAGGACTGTTCAACTCACCCATCCTTCGGGGAAGATAGTCAATGTCTTGACCCGAATAGCCAAGCGACAACTATATTCTCTTAACGCCAGCCCTTTGCCAGACCTTGAGGACGTTCCGGTAGTCCGTGACTTCCCGGATGTCTTTCCAGAGGAATTACCAGGTGTTCCACCTGACAGGGATGTTGAGTTCGTAATAGACCTCATTCCAGGAACCGTTCCGATTGCTAGAAGACCTTATAAGATGGCACCCCTAGAACTAGCTGAGCTTAAGAAACAACTCGATGAATCCTTGAAAAAGGGTTTCATCCGCCCTAGTTCATCTCCGTGGGCTTGCCCCGTCCTATTCGTCAAGAAGAAGGATGGTACGGACCGGATGGTTGTAGATTACCGACCTGTCAACTTGGTCACAATCAAGAACAAATACCCGCTTCCCAGGATCAACGATCTGTATGATCAGCTCGCTGGATCCTCAGTCTTCTCCAAGATGGATTTGAGGTTGGGATACCATCAAATCAAAATCAGAAACGGGGACATTCCTAAAACGGCCTTTGTTACTCGTTATGGCCAATACGAGTACACCGTCATGTCCTTCGGTTTAACCAACGCTCCAGCCACCTTTTCTCGGTTAATGAACTCAATCTTCATGGAGTATTTGGATAAATTCGTCGTAGTTTATCTCGATGATATACTCATCTACTCCAAGAATGAGGAAGAACATGCCGAACATTTAAGGCTAGTGTTGAAGAAACTTCGAGAGCATCGCCTTTATGCCAAATTTTCAAAATGTGAATTCTGGTTGTCAGAAGTGACCTATCTGGGTCATGTAATATCTGGTAAAGGTATTGTTGTTAACCCTGAGCGAGTTCAAGCTGTCCTTAATTGGACTCCACCCGAATCGGTCAAGCAAGTTCGGAGTTTTCTGGGCTTAGCGAGCTATTGCCGTCGCTTTGTCGAGAACTTCTCCAAAGTTGCTAAACCTGAAGGAAATATGCCCTAGAGGCAATAATAAAGTTATTATTTATTTCCTTATAATCATGATAAATGTTTATTATTCATGCTAGAATTGTATTTACCGGAAACATAATACATGTGTGAATACATAGACAAACAGAGTGTCACTAGTATGCCTCTACTTGACTAGCTCGTTAATCAAAGATGGTTATGTTTCCTAACCATGAACAATGAGTTGTTATTTGATTAACGAGGTCACATCATTAGTAGAATGATCTGATTGACATGACCCATTCCATTAGCTTAGCACCCGATCGTTTAGTATGTTGCTATTGCTTTCTTCATGACTTATACATGTTCCTATGACTATGAGATTATGCAACTCCCGTTTACCGGAGGAACACTTTGGGTACTACCAAACGTCACAACGTAACTGGGTGATTATAAAGGAGTACTACAGGTGTCTCCAATGGTCGATGTTGGGTTGGCGTATTTCGAGATTAGGATTTGTCACTCCGATTGATGGAGAGGTATCTCTGGGCCCTCTCGGTAATACACATCACATAAGCCTTGCAAGCATTACAACTAATATGTTAGTTGTGAGATGATGTATTACGGAACGAGTAAAGAGACTTGCCGATAACGAGATTGAACTAGGTATTGGATACCGACGATCGAATCTCGGGCAAGTAACATACCGATGACAAAGGGAACAACGTATGTTGTTATGCGGTCTGACCGATAAAGATCTTCGTAGAATATGTAGGAGCCAATATGGGCATCCAAGTCCCGCTATTGGTTATTGACCAGAGACGTGTCTCGGTCATGTCTACATTGTTCTCGAACCCGTAGGGTCCGCACGCTTAAGGTAACGATGACAGTAATATTATGAGTTTATGCATTTTGATGTACCGAAGGTTGTTCGGAGTCCCGGATATGATCACGGACATGACGAGGAGTCTCGAAATGGTCGAGACGTAAAGATTGATATATTGGAAGCCTATATTTGGATATCGGAAGTGTTCCGGGTGAAATCGGGATTTTACCGGAATACCGGGAGGGTTACCGGAACCCCCCGGGAGCTATTTGGGCCATAGTGGGCCTTAGTGGAAAAGAGAAGGGGCTGCCCTAGTTGGGCTGCGCCCCCCCCCCTTCCCCTAGTCCTATTAGGACTAGGAGAGGTGGCCGGCCCCCTCCTCCTCTTTTCCCCTCCGAGGAATCCTAGTTGGACTAGGATTGGAGGGGGAATCCTACTCCCAGAGGGAGTAGGACTCTCCTGCGCCTCCCCCCCTTGGCCGGCCAGCCTCCCCTCCTCTCCTCCTTTATATACGGAGGCAGGGGCACCTCTAAACAGACAAGTTGACACAAGTTGATCCACGTGATCGATTCCTTAGCCGTGTGCGGTGCCCCCTGCCACCATATTCCTCGATAATACTGTAGCGGAGTTTAGGCGAAGCCCTGCTGCTGTAGTTCATCAAGATCGTCACCACGCCGTCGTGCTGACGGAACTCTTCCCCGACACTTTGCTGGATCGGAGTCCGGGGATCGTCATCGAGCTGAACGTGTGCTCGAACTCGGAGGTGCCGTAGTTTCGGTGCTTGATCGGTTGGATCGTGAAGACGTACGACTACTTCCTCCACGTCGTGTCATCGCTTCTGCAGTCGGTCTGCGTAGGGTACGTAGACAATACTCTTCCCCTCGTTGCTATGCATCACATGATCCTGCGTGTGCGTAGGAAAATTTTTGAAATTACTACGAAACCCTACAGTGGTATCAGAGCCTAGGTTATTGATGTTGATGTTATATGCACGAGTAGAACACAAGTAAGTTGTGGACGATACAAGTCATACTGCCTACCAGCATGTCATACTTTGGTTCGGCGGTATTGTTGGACGAGACGACCCGGACCAACCTTACGCGTACGCTTACGCGAGACCGGTTCCCTCGACGTGCTTTGCACAGAGATGGCTTGCGGGCGACTGCCTCTCCAACTTTAGTTGAACCAAGTATGGCTACGCCCGGTCCTTGCAAAGGTTAAAACGGAGTCTATTTGACAAACTATCGTTGTGGTTTTGATGCGTAGGTGAGATTGGTTCTTACTTAAGCCCGTAGCAGCCACGTAAAACAAGCAACAACAAAGTAGAGGACGTCTAACTTGTTTTTGCAGGGCATGTTGTGATGTGATATGGTCAAAGCATGATGCTGAATTTTATTGTATGAGATGATCATGTTTTGTAACCGAGTTATCGGCAACTGGCAGGAGCCATATGGTTGTCGCTTTATTGTATGCAATGCAATCGCGATGTAATGCTTTACTTTATTACTAAACGGTAGTGATAGTCGTGGAAGCATAAGATTGGCGAGACGACAACGATGCTACGATGGAGATCAAGGTGTCGCGCCGGTGACGATGGTGATCATGACGGTGCTTCGGAGATGGAGATCACAAGCACAAGATGATGATGACCATATCATATCACTTATATTGATTGCATGTGATGTTTATCTTTTTATGCATCTTATCTTGCTTTGATTGACGGTAGCATTATAAGATGATCTCTCACTAAATTATCAAGAAGTGTTCTCCCTGAGTATGCACCGTTGCGAAAGTTCTTCGTGCTGAGACACCACATGATGATCGGGTGTGATAGGCTCTACGTTCAAATACAACGGGTGCAAAACAGTTGCGCACGCAGAATACTCAGGTTAAACTTGACGAGCCTAGCATATGCAGATATGGCCTCGGAACACGGAGACCGAAAGGTCGAGCGTGAATCATATAGTAGATATGATCAACATAATGATGTTCACCGATGAAACTACTCCATCTCACGTGATGATCGGACATGGTTTAGTTGATTTGGATCACGTGATCACTTAGAGGATTAGAGGGATGTCTATCTAAGTGGGAGTTCTTTAGTAATATGATTAATTGAACTTAAAATTTATCATGAACTTAGTCCCTTAAAGTATCTTGCTTGTTTATGTTGATTGTAGATAGATGGCTCGTGCTGTTGTTCCGTTGAATTTTAATGCGTTCCTTGAGAAAGCAAAGTTGAAAGATGATGGTAGCAATTACACGGACTGGGTCCGTAACTTGAGGATTATCCTCATTGCTGCATAGAAGAATTACGTCCTGGAAGCACCGCTGGGTGCCAGGCCTGCTGCTGGAGCAACACCAGATGTTATGAACGTCTGGCAGAGCAAAGCTGATGACTACTCGATAGTTCAGTGTGCCATGCTTTACGGCTTAGAATCGGGACTTCAACGACGTTCTGAACGTCATGGAGCATATGAGATGTTCCAGGAGTTGAAGTTAATATTTCAAGCAAATGCCCGAATTGAGAGATATGAAGTCTCCAATAAGTTCTATAGCTGCAAGATGGAGGAGAACAGTTCTGTCAGTGAGCATATACTCAAAATGTCTGGGTATAATAATCACTTGATTCAATTGGGAGTTAATCTTCCGGATGATTGCGTCATTGACAGAATTCTCCAATCACTGCCACCAAGCTACAAGAGCTTCGTGATGAACTATAATATGCAAGGGATGAACAAGACTATTCCCGAGCTCTTCGCAATGCTGAAAGCTACGGAGGTAGAAATCAAAAAGGAGCATCAAGTGTTGATGGTTAACAAAACCACTAGTTTCAAGAAAAAGGGCAAAGGAAAGAAGAAAGGGAACTTCAAGAAGAACAGCAAGCCAGTTGCTGCTCAAGAGAAGAAACCCAAGTCTAGACCTAAGCCTGAAACTGAGTGCTTCTACTGCAAGCAGACTGGTCACTGGAAGCGGAACTGCCCCAAGTATTTGGCGGATAAGAAGGATGGCAAGGTGAACAAAGGTATATGTGATATACATGTTATTGATGTGTACCTTACCAATGCTCGCAGTAGCACCTGGGTATTTGATACTGGTTCTGTTGCTAATATTTGCAACTCGAAACAAGGGCTACAAATTAAGCGAAGATTGGCTAAGGACGAGGTGACGATGCGCGTGGGAAACGGTTCCAAAGTCGATGTGATCGCGGTCGGCACGCTACCTCTACATCTACCTTCAGGATTAATATCAGACCTAAATAATTGTTATTTGGTGCCAGCGTTGAGCATGAACATTATATCTGGATCTTGTTTGATGCGAGACGGTTATTCATTTAAATCAGAGAATAATGGTTGTTCTATTTATATGAGTAATATCTTTTATGGTCATGCACCCTTGAAGAGTGGTCTATTCTTACTAAATCTCGATAGTAGTAATACACATATTCATAATGTTGAAACCAAAAGATGCAGAGTTGATGATGAAAGTGCAACTTATTTGTGGCACTGTCGTTTAGGTCATATCGGTGTAAAACGCATGAAGAAACTCCATACTAATGGACTTTTGGAACCACTTGATTATGAATCACTTGGTACTTGCGAACCGTGCCTCATGGGCAAGATGACTAAAACACCGTTCTCCGGTACTATGGAGAGAGCAACAGATTTGTTGGAAATCATACATACCCATGTATGTGGTCCGATGAATATTGAGGCTCGTGGCGGATATCGTTATTTTCTCACCTTCACAGATGATTTGAGCAGATATGGATATATCTACTTAATGAAGCATAAGTCTGAAACATTTGAAAAGTTCAAAGAATTTCAGAGTGAAGTTGAAAATCATCGTAACAAGAAAATAAAGTTTCTACGATCTGATCGTGGAGGAGAATATTTGAGTTACGAGTTTGGTGTACATTTGAAAAACTGTGGAATAGTTTCACAACTCACGCCACCCGGAACACCACAGCGCAATGGTGTGTCCGAACGTCGTAATCGTACTTTACTAGATATGGTGCGATCTATGATGTATCTTACAGATTTACCGCTATCATTTTGGGGTTATGCTTTAGAGACGGCCGCATTCACGTTAAATAGGGCACCATCAAAATCCGTTGAGACGACGCCTTATGAACTATGGTTTGGCAAGAAACCAAAGTTGTCATTTCTTAAAGTTTGGGGCTGCGATGCTTATGTGAAAAAGCTTCAACCTGATAAGCTCGAACCCAAATCGGAGAAATGTGTATTCATAGGATATCCAAAGAAAACTGTTGGGTACACCTTCTATCACAGATCCGAAGGCAAAACATTCGTTGCTAAGAATGGATCATTTCTGGAGAATGAGTTTCTCTCGAAAGAAGTGAGTGGGAGGAAAGTAGAACTTGACGAGGTAACTGTACCTGCTCCCTTACTGGAGAGTAGTTCATCACAGAAAACTGTTTCAGTGACACCTACACCGGTTAGTGAGGAAGCCAATGATAATGATCATGAAACTTCATATCAAGATACTACTGAACCACGTAGATCAACTAGAGTAAGATCCGCGCCAGAGTGGTACGGAAATCCTGTTCTGGAAGTCATGCTACTAGATCATGATGAACCTACGAACTATGAAGAAGCGATGGTGAGCCCAGATTCCGCAAAATGGCTTGAAGCCATGAAATCTGAGATGGGATCCATGTATGAGAACAAAGTATGGACTTTGGTTGACTTGCCCGATGATCGGCAAGCAATTGAGAATAAATGGATCTTTAAGAAGAAGATTGACGCTGATGGTAATGTTACTGTCTACAAAGCTCGACTTGTCGCAAAAGGTTTTCGACAAGTTCAAGGGATTGACTACGATGAGACCTTCTCACCCGTAGCGATGCTTAAGTCCGTCCGAATCATGTTAGCGATTGCCGCATTTTATGATTATGAAATTTGGCAGATGGATGTCAAAACTGCATTCCTGAATGGATTTCTGGAAGAAGAGTTGTATATGATGCAACCAGAAGGTTTTATCGATCCAAAGGGAGCTAACAAAGTGTGCAAGCTCCAGCGATCCATTTATGGACTGGTGCAAGCCTCTCGGAGTTGGAATAATCGTTTTGATAGTGTGATCAAAGCATTTGGTTTTATACAGACTTTCGGAGAAGCCTGTATTTACAAGAAAGTGAGTGGGAGCTCTGTAGCATTTCTGATATTATATGTGGATGACATATTACTGATTGGAAATGATATAGAATTTCTGGATAGCATAAAGGGATACTTGAATAAAAGTTTTTCAATGAAAGACCTCGGTGAAGCTGCTTACATATTAGGCATTAAGATCTATAGAGATAGATCAAAACGCTTAATTGGACTTTCACAAAACACATACCTTGACAAAATTTTGAAGAAATTCAAAATGGATCAAGCGAAGAAAGGGTTCTTGCCTGTGTTACAAGGTGTGAAATTGAGTAAGACTCAATGCCCGACCACTGCAGAAGATAGAGAGAATATGAAAGATGTTCCCTATGCATTTGCCATAGGCTCTATCATGTATGCAATGCTGTGTACCAGACCTGATGTGTGCCTTGCTATAAGTTTAGCAGGGAGGTACCAAAGTAATCCAGGAGTGGATCACTGGACAGCGGTCAAGAACATCCTGAAATACCTGAAAAGGACTAAGGATATGTTTCTCGTATATGGAGGTGACAAAGAGCTCACCGTAAAAGGTTACGTTGATGCAAGCTTTGACACTGATCCGGACGATTCTAAATCGCAAACCGGATACGTGTTTACATTAAACGGTGGAGCTGTCAGTTGGTGCAGTTCTAAACAAAGCATTGTAGCGGGATCTACATGTGAAGCGGAATACATAGCTGCTTCGGAAGCAGCAAATGAAGGAGTCTGGATGAAGGAGTTCATATCCGATCTAGGTGTAATACCTAGTGCATCGGGTCCAATGAAAATCTTTTGTGACAATACTGGTGCAATTGCCTTAGCAAAGGAATCCAGATTTCACGAAAGGACCAAACACATCAAGAGACGCTTCAACTCCATCCGGGATCTAGTCCAGGTGGGAGACATAGAGATTTGCAAGATACATACGGATCTGAATGTTGCAGACCCGTTGACTCAGCCTCTTCCACGAGCAAAACATGATCAGCACCAAGGCTCCATGGGTGTTAGAATCATTACAGTGTAATCTAGATTATTGACTCTAGTGCAAGTGGGAGACTGAAGGAAATATGCCCTAGAGGCAATAATAAAGTTATTATTTATTTCCTTATAATCATGATAAATGTTTATTATTCATGCTAGAATTGTATTTACCGGAAACATAATACATGTGTGAATACATAGACAAACAGAGTGTCACTAGTATGCCTCTACTTGACTAGCTCGTTAATCAAAGATGGTTATGTTTCCTAACTATGAACAATGAGTTGTTATTTGATTAACGACGTCACATCATTAGTAGAATGATCTGATTGACATGACCCATTCCATTAGCTTAGCACCCGATCGTTTAGTATGTTGCTATTGCTTTCTTCATGACTTATACATGTTCCTATGACTATGAGATTATGCAACTCCCGTTTACCGGAGGAACACTTTGGGTACTACCAAACGTCACAACGTAACTGGGTGATTATAAAGGAGTACTACAGGTGTCTCCAATGGTCGATGTTGGGTTGGCGTATTTCGAGATTAGGATTTGTCACTCCGATTGATGGAGAGGTATCTCTGGGCCCTCTCGGTAATACACATCACATAAGCCTTGCAAGCATTACAACTAATATGTTAGTTGTGAGATGATGTATTACGGAACGAGTAAAGAGACTTGCCGATAACGAGATTGAACTAGGTATTGGATACCGACGATCGAATCTCGGGCAAGTAACATACCGATGACAAAGGGAACAACGTATGTTGTTATGCGGTCTGACCGATAAAGATCTTCGTAGAATATGTAGGAGCCAATATGGGCATCCAGGTCCCGCTATTGGTTATTGACCAGAGACGTGTCTCGGTCATGTCTACATTGTTCTCGAACCCGTAGGGTCCGCACGCTTAAGGTAACGATGACAGTAATATTATGAGTTTATGCATTTTGATGTACCGAAGGTTGTTCGGAGTCCCGGATATGATCACGGACATGACGAGGAGTCTCGAAATGGTCGAGACGTAAAGATTGATATATTGGAAGCCTATATTTGGATATCGGAAGTGTTCCGGGTGAAATCGGGATTTTACCGGAATACCGGGAGGGTTACCGGAACCCCCCGGGAGCTATTTGGGCCATAGTGGGCCTTAGTGGAAAAGAGAAGGGGCTGCCCTAGTTGGGCTGCGCCCCCCCCCCCTTCCCCTAGTCCTATTAGGACTAGGAGAGGTGGCCGGCCCCCTCCTCCTCTTTTCCCCTCCGAGGAATCCTAGTTGGACTAGGATTGGAGGGGGAATCCTACTCCCAGAGGGAGTAGGACTCTCCTGCGCCTCCCCCCCTTGGCCGGCCAGCCTCCCCTCCTCTCCTCCTTTATATACGGAGGCAGGGGCACCTCTAAACAGACAAGTTGACACAAGTTGATCCACGTGATCGATTCCTTAGCCGTGTGTGGTGCCCCCTGCCACCATATTCCTCGATAATACTGTAGCGGAGTTTAGGCGAAGCCCTGCTGCTGTAGTTCATCAAGATCGTCACCACGCCGTCGTGCTGACGGAACTCTTCCTTGACACTTTGCTGGATCGGAGTCCGGGGATCGTCATCGAGCTGAACGTGTGCTCGAACTCGGAGGTGCCGTAGTTTCGGTGCTTGATCGGTTGGATCGTGAAGACGTACGACTACTTCCTCCATGTCGTGTCATCGCTTCCGCAGTCGGTCTGCGTAGGGTACGTAGACAATACTCTTCCCCTCGTTGCTATGCATCACATGATCCTGCGTGTGCGTAGGAAAAATTTTGAAATTACTACGAAACCCTACAAAACCCCTAACCGAACTCCTCAAGAAAGATAAGAAGTTCGAATGGACTTCACAATGTGAGCACAGTTTTCAGGAACTGAAAAGACGCCTGACCTCTGCTCCCGTGCTGGTACCGCCAGACTTCTCCAAGGACTTCGTTATCTACTGCGACGCCTCGCGACAAGGACTAGGTTGCATTCTTATGCAAGATCGACACGTAATTGCTTACGCTTCACGGCAATTGCACCCACATGAGGAGAATTATCCTACTCATGATCTAGAACTTGCAGCCGTAGTCTATGCACTTAAGACCTGGCGACATTACCTCCTCGGTAATCGTTGCGAAATATTCACTGATCACCAAAGTCTGAAGTATATTTTCACCCAACCGGATTTGAATCTCAGGCAGAGACGTTGGGTTGAATTGATCACAGACTTCGACTTAGGGATAACCTATACCCCAGGGAAAGCCAACGTCATGGCTGATGCGCTAAGTCGTAAATCTTATTGTAACAACCTGATGTTACAACAAAGTCAACCGCTTCTCCATGAGGAATTTCGAAAGCTTAACCTTCACATTGTTCCTCAAGGTTTTCTCTCCAACTTGGTGGCAAAACCTACCCTTACGGATCAAATTATCAAAGCACAGAAGGTAGATCCGGGAATCTCCCGCATCAAGAGGAACATTCAGAAAGGAATTGCGGATTGTTTCTCCATTAATGATCAAGGGGTCGTATACTTCGGGAATCGACTAGTGGTTCCCAAAGTGCGAAACCTGAGGCGTTTGATCCTTAAGGAAGCTCATGAATCTCCTCTCACCATTCATCCCGGTAGCACTAAAATGTATCAGGACCTACGCCAGAGGTTCTGGTGGACTAGGATGAAGAGAGAAATTGCTCAGTATATTGCAAATTGCGACGTCTGTCGTCGTGTAAAAGCAGAGCATCAACGGCCTGCTGGCACCCTTCAACCCTTAGCTATTCCTGAATGGAAATGGGATAAAATTGGTATGGATTTCATTACCGGCTTTCCCAGGACCAAAAGAGGGAATAATGCTATTTTCGTCGTGGTCGATCATCTTTCCAAAGTAGCTCATTTCTTACCTGTTCGTGAGAGTATAACCGCTAGCCAGCTGGCAGACTTATACATCTCCCGGATAGTGTCCCTCCATGGTGTTCCTTTGGAAATCAATTCGGATCGAGGAAGTCTTTTCACCTCTCGATTTTGGGAAAGTTTCCAAAATGCTATGGGAACCCGTCTCTCCTTTAGCACCGCTTTCCACCCTCAGTCAAGTGGTCAAGTGGAACGCGTCAACCAAATTCTAGAAGACATGCTTCGAGCCTCTGTTATCTCTTTCGGAATGGACTGGGAGAAGTGCCTTCCATTTGCCGAATTCGCTTACAACAACAGCTATCAATCTAGCTTGCGTAAAGCCCCTTTTGAAGTTCTCTATGGACGACGATGTCGAACACCCCTTAACTGGTCAGAGACCGGGGAAAGACAATTCTTTGGCCCGGATATGATTCAGGAAGCAGAGGAACAAGTTCGTATCGTTCGTGAAAAGTTGAAAACTGCCCAATCCCGTCAAAAGAGTCAATATGACCGAAAACATAAGGCTATGACTTTCGAGGTTGACGAGAAGGCTTATCTTCGGGTCACCCCTCTGAAGGGAACCCATCGTTTCGGTATCAAAGGCAAATTGGCTCCTCGTTACATTGGACCTTTTCGCATTCTTGCCAAACGAGGAGAAGTTGCCTACCAGTTGGAACTACCTCCGCACCTCTCCAGAGTTCACGATGTCTTCCACGTTTCTCAACTCAGGCGTTGCTTCTCGGATCCTATCCGTGAAGTGGACCACGAAACGCTTGATCTCCAAGATAATCTTACATATCGAGAGTACCCCATTCGTATCCTCGATCAAGCCGAACGTACCACGCGACGTCATAATATCAAGTTTCTCAAGGTTCAATGGTCGCACCATTCTGAGGATGAAGCAACTTGGGAAAGGGAGGATCGTCTTCGACTTGAATATCCCGCCTTCTTCGCGGAGGAACCCAAATCTCGGGACGAGATTCTTTTGAGTGGGGGTGAGTTGTCACACCCTAGCTAGTCATGCATTAGAGTGTTGCATCATGTTTACTCTTTCATCAGAAACTTGAAATGGGGATGACAGAACCCCCAGTCCCCTCTGAAACCAACTAGGGTTACTAAAATAATTTTTCAATGAACCTGAAATGCCCTTCTAAAATGCCCATCATTTTTGCCTTGGTTCAGAACCTCTGCCAAAAGTGGTGCACATTTTCCTAGGCCATCCTAAGGTTTTTGATTTAAATCATAAATATTTGAATTTGGGCATTTAAAATAATATAAAATATTTAAATGCTCAAATATCTCCAAACTAAAATGTTTCATGTTGGAAATAATCCAACTATGGACCAGGAGTAGTTTGGTGATTTTTGGAGTTGCCTAGGTATTTTATTTAATTCAACAAAGTTGCAGATATATTAAATAAAAACAGAAATAGAAAAAAAGGGGGAAAACTTACCTGTGCGGCCCAGCCAGCTGGCCGGCCCAGCTAGCCAGCCCAGCCCACCACCGCCGTCGTCCTCCTGGCGCCAGTCGGCCAGGCGTGTGGCCGGCGCGCGCGCACGGCCACCGCGCCACGCCACCTCTCTCCCTGCCTGCCTGCCCTCCCCTCCTCGCCTCGGTGTCCCTGGACGACGCCACGCCTCCTCCCTGCTCTCTCTCACTCTCCCCCCGGCTCTCCCTCGCTCTCTCTCTCGCCCGGCCGAACACCACCCTCGCCGCCGTTCGCCTTAGCCACCGACTCCGACCACCCCTCGCTCCCCCGACTAGCTCAGGAGCTCCGCCTCGACTCCCTCTTCCTCCCCACCGCTCCACAGCTCCCCGGAAGCCCTGCATCGCCGCCACGTCGCCGTTCCCCTCTTCGGGCTCCGACCACCGTCGCCGTCGAATTCGCCGTCTCCAGCGCGTCCCCGAGCCCGCTTCGACGCCCACTGCAACCGCGGTGAGCTACGCCACCGTTTCCCCCTCTTCTCCCCCTCGTTCCCTCACCGTAGCCTCCTCCCCACCACGGCCGAACCTCCGCCGTCGCCGAGCTCGCCGTCGACGCAGCTCCGGTGACCATTTGGTCACCCCGGCGAGTCCAACGAGTTCACAGAACCCCGCAGAGCATCCCTAGCGCCTCGCTTTGCTCGACTTCGAGCTCCAGCACCGTTCCCGTGCACGACCGAACCCCGGCGGCCGCAGCCGAGCTCGCCGCCGTCGACTCCGGCCACCCCGACCCCAACGGGCTCCGCCAAGAGCTGCGGGTTGCCCTCAGCTCCACTCCGGTGGCCTCCGCGGTCCATTTGGTGGCCGAAACGACCAAAATCACTTCCGCCGCCGCGTCGGGCTCGCCGGCGACTAAACGCCGGCAGCCGACACTGACTTTGACCACGGGTGGGCCCTGGTTGACTCCCCTGAGTCAATGACAGGTGGGGCCCAGCCCTGTTAATTAAACAGGATTAGTTTTAATTAAGTATTAATTAAAATAATCACCCTGACATGCGGGACCCACTGTCAGGTTTGACCCAGACCTGTTCCGTTGACCTGCTGACGTCACACTGACGTCAGGCTGACGCAGTAATTGAATTTCTGGATTTAAATTAAATCAGGAAATTCCAGAATATTAATTAAACTTCAAAAATTCATAACTTTTATTCTGTAACTCCAAATTGGACAAATTATATATGAAAAATGATCAGAAAAATCCAATCTACCCATCTGTACTATTTTCATGCATGATCAAACAAGTTAAATTGATGTTTTAAGCAGAACAAGAAAAGGCACTTTAAAAGGCCATATTTGAATTTGGAATTTGAATCTTTGATTCAAATTTGTTCAAACCCCTCTGGCTTTAGCTGCATTAGCCCAACACACTCATATTGCCATGTTTCATGCATGCATCATATTGTTGCACATTGTTTGGTGATGCTTGTGTATCGATGTCCTTTGCGACAGGATCTGTTCCCGAGGAGTACCGTGATTACCCTAACGAAGAACCGTACCCGTGCATCGAACCATCAGGCAAGCAACCAACCATTTGATCATATCGATACAATCCCATGTTCTCGCTCCTGCTCTCTTTTACTGCATTAAGACAACGCGATTCAAACTGCTGTGTGCTACGGTAGTTGAACCCATTTCCTCTGCATGACCTGTCATTGCCACAGTAACTAGATGAAACCCACTAGCATGTGTAGGAGTTGATTGAGCCATATGTATGTGTTGTTCCTACCTTGCTATGCCTGCTATGCTTAGAGTCGTGTCAGGTCTGGTTCATCTGGGTGATGGGCTAGAGTGAAATGATTATGTCGGTAATGAGAGTGGTGTGGTGAACACGATTTGGTAAAGGTATCGATGAGAGGCCATGTAGGAGTACATGGTGGGTTGTTTCATTGAAGCCGACCTTAAGCACTGAGATCTGTATGTGTGATTTAAGAACCAGCTACTACCATGCATTGGGCCCGAAACCAATGGACCCTCTCGGCTTCTTATTCACCCTAGTTCTCCGTCCAGGAGTTGCAAGTAGTTTCTGGTGTTTGTAGCCTACTGGAGGCCGTGGACAGCGCTGACCGTAGGGGTGGGCTGTGATGCGGTAGGTACGTGGCACGGTGTACCGAATACCCGTTAGGTATCTCGGGAACCCTGTTCACATCGTTCGGGGCCGTATGGGAAACCTCGGCCGGACTCCCTGCGGATGGAACCTGAATAGGCGATAAACCTGGACTGGAGGCTTAGGTGATTAGGTAGGTCGTGGCCGACACCCACGTTGGGCTTCCGCTTGAAGGTTGCCGAGTACATGTCGTGTAAGCAACGATAAGTGGTGAGAGCGTGTATGAAGAAGTACACCCCTGCAGGGTTAACATGATCTATTCGAATAGCCGCGTCCGCGGTAAAGGACTACTTGGTTGCCTATACAGTTCATAGACAAGTAAATGGAAACTACTAAAAGCCTCAAGATAAGTGTGAGTGCCGAGGATGGCTCTTCCGTAGGAAGACGGAGGTGGATCCTCGGTAGTGTATTGAAGTGGTGAATAGTGGACTCGTGTGCGCAAAACTATTTCAAGTTGGAGTATCGTAGGATAGTCTAGCCAAGAGTCAAAGCTGGCTTGCTGCAATAACTCCACCAACCCTTCTTGATACTATGCATGTATGTAGGATCTGATGTAAGTCTTGCTGAGTACCTTTGTACTCATGTTGCTATAATCTACATTTTTACAGAAGACGCTGCAACCCCTTCTGATGGGTTCTATGTAGACGTTGACATCAACGAGTAGGCTAAAGACCCAGGTGGTGACCCTGAACTTGTGGAGGACCACGTAGTATAGCTAGGCTTTCCAAGCCTCTTTTATTTTACTAGTTGTCTGTACTCAGACAAGTTACTTCCGCTGTTGGCTTGTATGACTGTATGACTTGTATGTTGGGTCGCGAGACCCGTACCTTTGTGTATGGTATGTATGGCTCCCTGAGCCTTAAATAAAGTACTTGTGTCATAGAGTCATGTTGTGATGCTTCGTTGTATTTGCACATATCGAGCATATTGTGTGTATGATTGAAATGCTTGGTATGTGTGGGATCTGACTATCTAGTTGTTTATCTTTAGTAGCCTCTCTTACCGGGAAATGTCTCCTAGTGTTACCGCTGAGCCATGGTAGCTTGCTACTGCTCTGGAACACTTAGGCTGGCCGGCATGTGTCCTTCTTCGTTCCTGTGTCTGTCCCTTCGGGGAAATGTCACGCTTTGAGTACCGGAGTCCTGTTAGCCCGCTACAGCCCGGTTTACCGGAGTCCTGCTAGCCCAGTGCTACAGCCCGGACCCACTTGCTGATGACCGACACGTTCGAAGCTGGGTCATGAATGCCTGTCCCTGTAAGTCTGTGCCACTTTGGGTTTACGACTAGTCATGTCAGCCCGGGCTCTTTATCATATGGATGCTAGCGACACTATCATATACGTGAGCCAAAAGGCGCAAACGGTCCCGGGAAAAGGTAAGACGACACCCGTGGGGATACCGTGCGTGAGGCCGCAAAGTGATATGAGGTGTTACCAGCTAGATCGATGTTACATCGACTCGGGGTCCTGACATGTTCAGAGTCCCGGATGAGATCCCAGACATGACGAGGAGCTCCTGAATGGTCCAGAGGTGAAGATCGGTATATTGGACGAAGGGTATTGGACTCCGGAATTGTTCCGGGGGTACCAGGTGATGACCAGCGTGTCCGAAAGGGGTTTTGGAGGCCCCGGCAAGCATTGGGGGGCCTTATGGGCCAAGTGAGAGGGCACATCAGCCCACTAAGGGGCTGAGCGCCCCTCCCACCCCATCTCACGTAACCAGGAGAGGTGGGGGCGCCACCCCTAGGGCAGCCGCCCCTCCCGGCTTGGGGGGCAAGTTTCCTAGGGGGTGGGGGCGCCCAAACCCATCTAGGGTTTCCCCTCTGGCCGCCGCCCCTCCCCTAGGAAACCCTAGGGCGCCTCCCCCTCCTCCCTTCCCCCTATATATAGTGAGGGAGAGAGAGGGCAGCCGCACCCTTCCCCTGGCGCAGCCCTCTTCCTCCTCCAACACCTCATCCTCCTCCGTAGTGCTTGGCGAAGCCCTGCCGGAGAACCACGAGCTCCATCACCACCACGCTGTCGTGTTGTCAGAGTTTTCCCTCAACTTCTCCTCTCACCTTGCTGGATCAAGAAGGAGGAGACGTCTCCCAACCGTACGTGTGTTGAACGCGGAGGTGCCGTCCGTTCGGCGCTAGGATCACCGAGTGATTTGGATCACGACGAGTACAACTCCATCAACCCCGTTCACTTGAACGCTGCCGCTTAGCGATCTACAAGGGTATGTAGATGCACTCTCCTTCCCCTCATTGCTAGGTTACTCCATAGATTGATCTTGGTGATGCGTAGAAAATTTTGAATTTCTGCTACGATCCCCAACAGTGGCATCATGAGCTAGGTCTATGCGTAGTTTCTATGCACGAGTAGAACACAAAGCAGTTGTGGGCATCGATTTTGTCAATTTACTTGCCGTTACTAGTCTTATCTTGATTCGGCGGCATCGTGGGATGAAGCGGCCCGGACCGACCATAACGTACTCTTACGTGAGACTGGTTCCACCGACTGACATGCACTAATTGCATAAGGTGGCTAGCGGGTGTCTGTCTCTCCCACTTTAGTCGGATCGGATTCGATGAAAAAGGTCCGTATGAAGGGTAAATAGAAATTGGCATATCATGTTGTAGTTTTGGCGTAGGTAAGAAACATTCTTCCTAGAAACCTATAGCGGGCACGTAAAAACTTGCAACAACAATTAGAGGACGTCTAACTTGTTTTTGCAGCATATGCCTTGTGATGTGATATGGCCAAAAGGATGTGATGAATGATATATGTGATGTATGAGATTGATCATGTTCTTGTAATAGGAATCACGACTTGCATGTCGATGAGTATGACAACCGGCAGGAGCCATAGGAGTTGTCTTAATTTATTTATGACCTGCGTGTCAACATAAACGTCATGTTATTACTTTACTTTATTGCTAAAGCGTTAGCCATAGTAGTAGAAGTAATAGATGACGAGACAACTTCAAGAAGACACGATGATGGAGATCATGGTGTCATGCCGGTGACAATGATGATCATGGAGCCCCGAAGATGGAGATCAAAAGGAGCAAAATGATATTGGCTATATCATGTCACTATTTGATTGCATGTGACGTTTATCATGTTTTACATCTTATTTGCTTAGAACGACGGTAGCTTAAATAAGATGATCCCTCTCTAAAATTTCAAGAAAAGTGTTCCCCCTAACTGTGCACCGTTGCGAAGGTTCGTCGTTTCGAAGCACCACGTGATGATCGAGTGTATAGATTCTAATGTTCGAATACAACGGGTGTTGACGAGCCTAGCATGTACAGACATGGCCTCGGCACACATGCGAAACACTTAGGTTGACTTGATGAGCCTAGCATGTACAGACATGGCCTCGGAACACGGAAGACCGAAAGGTCGAACATGAGTCGTATAGAAGATATGATCAACATGAGATGTTCACCGTTGATGACTAGTCCGTCTCACGTGATGATCGGACACGGCCTAGTCGATTCGGATCATGTTTCACTTAGATGACTAGAGGGATGTCTATCTGAGTGGGAGTTCATTAAATAATTTGATTAGATGAACTCAATTATCATGAACATAGTCTAAATTGTCTTTGCAAATATGTTGTAGATAAATAGCTTACGTTGTAGCTCCCTGTTTCAATACGTTCCTAGAGAAAGATTGAGTTGAAAGATATTGTAAGCAATGATGCGGACTAGGTCCGTAGTCCGAGGAGTGTCCTCACTGCTACACAGAAGGCTTACGTCTTTGATGCACCGCTCGATGTGCAAACCCCTACAACGTCGTCTGAGGATGTTGTGAACACCTGACAGACACATCCTAATGACTACTTGATAGTTTAGTGCACCATACTTTACGGCTTAGAATGGGGATTCCAATGACGTTTTGAACGCCATAGAACATATGAGATGTTCCAAGAGCTGAAATTGGGATTTCAGGCTCATGCCCGTGTTGAGAGGTGTGAGACCTCTGACAAGTTCTTTTGCCAACAAGATGGAGGAGAATAGCTCAGCTAGTGAGCATGTGCTCAGAATGTCTGGGTACTACAATCACTTAAATCAAGTGGGAGTTAAACTTCCAGATAAGCTAGTGATTGATAGAGTTCTCTAGCCACTATCACTAAGCTACTAGATCTTCGTGATGAACTATGACATGCAAGGGATGGAGTTGATCCCGGAGCTGTTCGCGGTGCTTAAGACCGCAAAAGGTAGAAATCAAGAAGGAGCATCAAGTGTTGATGGTTTGACAAGACCACTGGTTTCAAGAAGGGCAAGGGCTAGAAGGGAAACTTCATGAATGGCAAACCAGTTGCCGCTCCAGTAAAGGAACCCAAGGTTGAACCCAAACCCGAGACTAAGTGCTTCTATTGTAAAGGGGACGGTCACTGGTAGCGGAATTACCCCAAATGCATGGTAGATAAGAAGGCTGGCAACTTCAACAAAGTATATACGTGTTATTAATGTGTACCTTACTAGTACTCCTGGTAGCACCTGGGTATTGGATACCGGTTCAGTTACTATTATTGGTGACTTGAAGCAAAAGCTACGGACTAAACGGAGACTGGCTAAGGGCGAGGTGACGATGTGTGTTGGAAGTGTTTCCAAAATTGATGAGATCACCATCGCACGCTCCATCTGCCTTCAGGATTAGTATTGAACGTAGATAAATGTTATCAGGTGTCTACATTGAGCATGAATATGATTAGATCATGTTCATTGCAATACGGTCATTCATTTAAGTTAGAGAATAATGGTTATTCTATTTACATGAATGATACCTTTCATGGTCATGCACCCTATGTGAATGGTTCATTGAATCTCGGTCGTGGTAATACACACGTTCACGCCAAAAGATGTAGAGTTAATAATGATAGTACCACTTTCTCGTGGCACTGCCGCTTAGGTCATATTGGCGTAAGATGCATGAAGAAACTCCATGTCGATGGATGTTTGGAGTCACTTGATTTTGAATCACTTGACACATGCGAGCCATGCCTCATGGGCAGGATGACTAAGACCCCGTTTTCAGGTACAATGAAACGGGCAAGTGACTTGTTGGAAATCATGCATGCTGATGTGTGTGATCCAGTGAGAATTGAAGCGTGCGGTGGATATCACTATTTTCTCATCTTCACTGACGATTTGGGTAGATATAGGTATATCTACTTAATGAAGCACAAGTCTGAAACGTTTGAAAAGTTCAAGCGATTTCAGAGTGAAGTTAAGAATCATCATAACAATAAGATCATGTTCCTATGATCTGATCAAAAGGGGATTTTTCTGAGTTATGAGTTCGGCAATCACTTAAGACATTGTGGAATTGTTTCACAGTTGAAGCCACCTGGAACACCACAAGGTAATGGTGTGTCCGGACATCGTAATCGAACCCTATGAGATATGGTGCGATCTATGATGTCTCTTACCAATCTATCATTTTCATTTTGAGGTTATGCGTTAGAGATAGCTGCATTCACTTTAGATAGGACACCATCTAAGTCCGTTGAGACGACGTCATATGAACATTGGTTTGGCAAGAAACCAAAGTTGTCGTTTCTTAATTTTTGGGGATGCGATGTTTAGGGCTTCAGCCGGAGAAGCTCGAACCCAAAGCGGACAAACACATCTTCATAGGATACCCAAGGGTGACAGTTGGGTATACCTTCTATCTCAGATCCGAGGGTGAATTGTTTGTCGCTAAGAACGGGTCCTTTCTCGAGAAGGAGTTTCTCTCGAAAGAATTGGGTGGTAGGAAGATAGAACTTGATGAGGTTGTCGAACCTTTACTTCAACCAGAGAGTGATGCAACACAGAAAGATGTTTTCTGTGGCGCCTACGTCTATTGAAGAGGAAGTTAATGATAGTGATCATGAAGCTTCGGATCAAGTTGTTATCGAACCTCGTAGGTCGACAAGGATATGTAAGACTCCTGAGTGGTACGGTAATCCTGTCTTAGATATCATGTTGTTAGATAACAATGAACCTACGAGCTATGGAGAAGCGATGGTGGGCCCGTATTCCGACAAATGGTTAGAAGCCATGAAATCCGAGATAGGATCCATGTATCAGAACAGAGTATGGACTTTAGTGGACTTGCCCGATGATCAGCGAGCCATTGAGATAAATGGATCTTTAAAAAGAAGACGGACATGGGCGGTAATGTTACCGTCTATGAAGTTCGATTTGTGGGAAAGAGTCTTTTCACAAGTTCAAGGAGTTGACTACGATGAGAATTTCTCACCCGTAGCGATGCTTAGGTCCGTCGGAATCATGTTAGCATTAGCTGTATTTTTTGTTTATGAAATCTGACAGATGGATGTCAAAAACAAGTTTTCTTACCAGTTTTCATAAGAAAGAGTTGTATGTAATACAATCAAAGTTTTGTCGGTCCTAAGGATGCTAAAAGGTATGCTGGCTCCAGCGATCCTTCTATGGACTAGAGCAAGCATCTCGGAGTCAGAATATATGCTTTGATAGAGTGATCAAAGCTTTTAGGTTTATACAATGTTTGCTAGAAACTTGTATTTACAAGAAAGTGAGTGGGAGCACTACAACATTTCTGATAAGTATATGTGGATGAAATATTGTAGATCCGAAATAATGTAGAATTTCTAGAAAGCATAAACGGTTGTTTGAAGTTGTTTTTCAAAGGAAGACCTGGATAAAGCTGCTTAGATATTGGGCATCAAGATCTATAGAGATAGATCAAGACGCCTGATGATACTTTCAAAGAACGCACACCTTGACATGTTTTTGAAGGAGTTCAAAATAGATCAGTCAAAGAAGGGGTTCTTACCTGAGTTGTAAGGTGTGAAGTTGAGTAAGACTCAAAGATTGACCACGGCAGAAGAAAGAGGAAGGACGAAGGTCGTCTCCTATGCTCTTGTTATAGGCCCTATACGGTATGCCATGCTGAGTAAAGCACCTGATGTGTGCCTTGCCACATGTCTGGCAAGAGGGTACAAAGGTGATCTATGACTGGATCGCCAGATAGCGGTCAAAATTATCCTTAGGGGAATAAGGAAATGTTTCTCGGTTATGGAGGTGATAAAGAGTTCAACGTAAAGAGTTACATCGATGCAAGCTTAACACCTATCCGGATAGCTCTGAGTAGAGATACCGGATACGTATAATGGAGCAACAATTTGGAATAGCTCCAAGTGGAACGTCGTAGTAGCATCTACGATATGACATAAAGTTTTGCGAAATACATAGGGATCTGAATATGGCAAGACCCGTTGACTACAACCTCTCTCACAAGCATAACATGATCAAACCCAGAACTCATTGAGTGTTAATCACATAGTGATGTGAACTAGGTTATTGACTCTAGTAAACTCTTTGGATGTTGGTCACATGGCGATGTGACCTGTGAGTGTTAATCACATGGCGATGTGAACTAGATTATTGACTCTAGTGCAAGTGGGAGACTGTTGGAAATATGCCCTAGAGGCAATAATAAATTAGTTATTATTATATTATATTTCATTGTTCATGATAATCGTTTATTATCCATGCTAGAATTGTATTGATAGGAAACTCAGATACATGTGTGGATACATAGACAACACCATGTCCGTAGTAAGCCTCTAGTTGATTAGCTCGTTGATCAATAGATGGTTACGGTTTCCTAACCATGGACATTGGATGTCGTTGATAACGGGATCACATCATTAGGAGAATGATGTGATGGACAAGACCCAATCCTAAGCCTAGCACAAGATCGTGTAGTTCGTTTGCTAAAGATTTTCTAATGTCAAGTATCATTTCCTTAGACCATGAGATTGTGCAACTCCCGGATACCGTAGGAGTGCTTTGGGTGTGCCAAACGTCACAACGTAACTGGGTGGCTATAAAGGTACACTACAGGTATCTCTGAAAGTGTCTGTTGGGTTGGCACGAATCGAGACTGGGATTTGTCACTCCATGTAAACGGAGAGGTATCTCTGGGCCCACTCGGTAGGACATCATCATGTGCACAATGTGACCAAGGAGTTGATCACGGGATGATGTGTTACGGAATGAGTAAAGAGACTTGCCGGTAACGAGATTGAACAAGGTATCGAGATACCAACGATCGAATCTCGGGCAAGTACAATACCGCTGGACAAAGGGAATTCTATACGAGATTGATTGAATCCTCGATATCGTGGTTCATCCAATGAGATCATGGTGGAACATGTGGGAGCCAACATGGGTATCCAGATCCCGTTGTTGGTTATTAGCCGGAGAGTTTTCTCGGTCATGTCTGCATGGTTCCCGAACCCGTAGGGTCTACACACTTAAGGTTCGGTGACGCTAGAGTTGTTATGGGAAATAGTATGTGGTTACCGAAGGTTGTTCGGAGTCCCGGATGAGATCCCGGACATGACGAGGAGCTTCGGAATGGTCCGGAGGTGAAGATCGGTATATTGGACGAAGGGTATTGGAGTCCGGAATTGTTCCAGGGGTACCAGGTGATGACCAGCGTGTCCGAAAGGGGTTTCGGAGGCCCCGGCAAGCGTTGGGGGGGGGCCTTATGGGCCAAGGGGAGAGGGCACATCAGCCCACTAAGGGGCTGAGCGCCCCTCCCACCCCATCTCACGTAACCAGGAGAGGTGGGGGCGCCACCCCTAGGGCAGCCGCCCCTCCCGGCTTGGGGGGCAAGTTTCCTAGGGGGTGGGGGCGCCCAAACCCATCTAGGGTTTCCCCTATGGCCGCCGCCCCTCCCCTAGGGAACCCTAGGGCGCCTCCCCCTCCTCCCTTCCACCTATATATAGTGAGGGAGAGAGAGGGCAGCTGCACCCTTCCCCTGGCGCAGCCCTCTTCCTCCTCCAACACCTCATCCTCCTCCGTAGTGCTTGGCGAAGCCCTACCGGAGAACCACGAGCTCCATCACCACCACGCCGTCGTGCTATCGGAGTTTTCCCTCAACTTCTCCTCTCACCTTGCTGGATCAAGAAGGAGGAGACGTCTCCCAACCGTACGTGTGTTGAACGCAGAGGTGCCGTCCGTTCGGCGCTAGGATCATCGGTGATTTGGATCACGACGAGTATGACTCCATCAACCCCGTTCACTTGAACGCTTCCGCTTAGCGATCTACAAGGGTATGTAGATGCACTCTCCTTCCCCTCGTTGCTAGATTACTCCATAGATTGATCTTGGTGATGCGTAGAAAATTTTGAATTTTTGCTACTATCCCCAACACCCTGAAGGAGTTGTTTAGCGCAACAAACCAGGCAACCAGACTATGCGGCTGTAATGCCCTCACTTAGCCATAGGAGTTCGACAATAAAAACATGGGCGCAGCCCCTAGTATCCGAACTAGAATGCTATAAGCGTCTGATAGGGAAGTACCAATTCTTCGCGTAATGCGGAAGAAATATCCAATGATTTGTAACCTCCGAACAGCTGACCGGCTCTTGCCGCATCATGACAGCCAGTTTTCGGCTTTCTCTACTGAGGTGCTCTTTTGGATAAACCAAGGCACAATCACAGTAGTTTTCCCTTTACTACCTTAGCCGATATAGCGGAACGTAAGGTAGCAAGCACAGGAGCCGGGCAACCCAACTATTGGCCAAAGACATGATTCGGAGCCAATGCATATAATGCTAAATTCGGGGTGCCGAACCATACTTATAAAAAGTGTTCGGACTTTTGTTGTCGTAACGTGGGGTGCTATGAAGCCCCTGGAAAACATCAAACATACTAAAGTGTACGGGTGCTACCTAATAGGGTTATCTGCAAGGGAGATGAAAAAGAGAAAGAAAACAGAAAAGGTACAAAGGTAAAAGCCTGGGGTCCTAAAGCTCCAGCCGCAAACTATTCTCATTGTAATTTAATTAGTATGTCAAGGCGCATTGATACAGGTAGTGTGATAAGCAACAGGCTATTTGACATGCCGAAACCAAGGGAGAGCTGCATATGGCTCCTGAAAAAATAGGTAGAGTTATCGTTAACGGAATCACCTAAAAAGTCCCCCATATGTCTGCGTTTCTCGCCGCCTTGGTGTGTTTATCCTTCAAGAGGACCGATGACCAGACCACCAGATGGGGTCTGTGGGATTGAGACCTGAAAAGGAAACAACTAAAAGTGAAAGTATGTGTGTATCCGATGTCGGTTGAGCCGTACTATGGACCACAAGCTAGCTATGCCTCCGTCGATGCCCATGGGATTTTGAGTGTGTAGTTATGTACGCGCGGCACGAATGCCGCCACTTTATCGGGACTGAGACGGAGGCCGGATTGCTAGTCGAGCTCCTGACGAGCCAAGCTCTCCTGCTGCAGAGTAGTTCGGACCCTCTTAACGGTGTCCATGGGCTCAGCAGCCGAATTAAGGTTCTGCTTGAGAAGGCCGCTCTGTACTTCTGCTGCTAAGGCAGCTGTGTGCTCTTCTGTATGGAGGGAGCATTCCGTATTTCCATTGACCATTATGACGTCGCGTGGACCAGGAATCTTGAGCTTGAGATAAGCATAGTGTGGTACTGTGTTGAATCGAGCAAACACAGTTTCGTCCGAGCAGTGCGTGATAGCCGCTGCGGAAGGGGATGATATCGAAGATTAACTCCTTTCTTCGGAAGTTGTCCGGAGATCCGAAGACAACCTCTAGTGTGATTGAGCCCGTATAGCGGGCCTCTACACCTGGTATGACTCCTTTGAAAGTAGTCCTGGTGGGCTTGATTCGTGATGGGTTAATGCCCATTTTTCGCGTTGTATCCTGATAGAGCAGATTGAGGTTGCTACCTCCGTCCATAAGGACGCGAGTCAGGTGGAACCCATCAATTATTGGGTCTAGGACCAGTGCGGCTGAGCCACCATGACGGATACTGGTTGGATGATTCTGGCGATCAAAAGTGATTGGGCATGACGACCATGGATTGAATTTTGGGGCGACTGGCTCTATCGCGTAGACGTCCCTGAGCGCATGCTTGCGCTCCCTCTTGGGGATGTGGGTAGCGTATATCATGTTCACCATTTTGACCTGAGGGGGAAACTTCTTCTGTCCCCCTGTGTTTGATTGCCGGGGCTCTTCGTCATCGTCCTCGCTTTGCGACCCCTTTTCCCTGTTCTCGGCGTTTAATTTGCCAGCCTGTTTAAAAACCCAGCAATCTCTATTTGTATGATTGGGTGGTTTGTCCGGAGTGTCGTGAATCTGGCATGGACGATCAAGTATGCGGTCCAAGCTGGATGGGCCTGAATTGTTCTTTTGGATCGGCGTCTTCCGCTAACCGGACTTAGAGCCACTGAATCCGGCATTGACCATCGTATCCTCGGTGTTGTCATTGTTGTTTCGACGCTTGTATCTATTGCGTCGAGACTTGTCTTTGTTATTTTTAACTTCAGGGGTGTCGGCGTCGCTTGCATTGTTTTTGCTACGGGCTAACCAACTGTCCTCACCCGCACAAAAGCGGGTCATGAGTGCGTGAGGGCCGCCATGGATTTTGGCTTTTTTGGCTGAGGTGGCGAGCGAGCCATTTGTCGTGGATGCTGTGTTTGAAGGCTGCTAGGGCTTCGGCATCCGGACAATCGACGATTTGGTTCTTTTGGTTGGGCGCTTGAGGTCGTATTCTTCGGCTGCTAGGACATCGGTCCATTTATCATTGAGCAGATCTTGGTCAGCTTGAAGTTGATGCTGCTTCTTTTTCAGGCTCCTTGCAGTGGCTATTAGCTGGCGCTTGAAGCGCTCCTGCTCAAGAGGTTCCTCGGGCACGATGAAATCGTCGGTGCCGAGGCTCACCTCATCCTCGGAGAGCAGAAGATAAATTCCGTCCTCTGATTCTTTGTGTGTGGCCTGTTTACCAGGGCTAACCTGCCCATCTTCCCGATCATCTTGTTCATTAGCTGTTTCAATGGGGTCTTCGTTGTCTTCGGCACCTTCTGGAGTGTTATCTTCTCCTGTGCCGGTGTTGTTGTCTTTACTGTGGCGTGACTTAGAGCGGCGCCGCTGACGCCGGTGCTTGGATTGTATTTCGGAAGGTTTATCCTCAGCTGGATCTTCCTTGTCATCGCCGCTGTTCTCCTTTGGTGCATCCACCATGTATACATCATACGAGGAAGTAGCCGTCCAGCGTCCAGTGAACGGCAGGTTCTGGGCCTCTTCTTCTCCGGCATTGTCGTCCATACCGTCGATGTCCTCAGAGTCGTAATGAAGTGTGTCGGTTAAATCCTCGACCGTGACTATGAAGTGGGTGGCGGGTGGGGAGCAAAATTCTCCATCGTCAGCCCCTAGTTCGAAGCGGATATAGTTCGGCTGTGAGTCCTCAACCAAGGACAGGTTCTTTAATGAGTTTAGTATGTCGCCCAAAGGCGAGTGCTGGAAGATGTCTGCGGTGCTGAATTCGAAGATCAATAAACGATCAAGTTCGGCATCCGCGGGCTCACATGGTTCGGAACTTACGGCCGGAAATGAGTCCGTAGTTCCGGTGGCACAGGTATCATGTGAGATCAAGTCTATGTATGGCTCCAACGCCATGGAATCTGTGGCCTTCATGGTGGGGTCAATCCTCGTCCTTGGATGGCGTAGTCTGCTCTGGATCTAGGGCCAGAGCGGTTATGGAAGTTGTCTCATGGATGCGGTCCGATGACAGATTTAGGTCATGTCCCTCGGGGTGACCAGGAGTGGTAGCCGCGGTCTTGAATCCGGCGAAGATCAAGTCTCCATGGATGTCCGCAACGTAGTTCAAGCTCCCAAATCTAACCTGATGGCCAGGGGCGTAGTTTTCGATCTGCTCCAGATGGCCAAGCAAGTTGGCCCACAGAGCGAAGCCGCCGAACACGAAGATCTGTCCGAGGAGGAAGACTCCCCCTTGGGCAGCATCGTTGTAGATGGTTGAAGGATCCATCGAACCTCTTGATGACGGCACAGTGGAACTCTCAATGAAAGCACCAATGTCGGTGTCAAAACCGGCGGATCTCGGGTAGGGGGTCCCGAACTGTGCATCTAAGGTCGATGGTAACAGGAGACAGGGGACACAATGTTTTACCTAGGTTCGGGCCCTCTCTATGGAGGTAATACCCTACGTCCTGCTTGATTAATCTTGATGAATATGAGTATTACAAGAGTTGATCTACCACAAGATCGTAATGGCTAAACCCTAGAGGCCTAGCTTGTATGGTTATTGTCGTGGTTTTGTCACGGCAGATGTCCTAGAGAAAGGACTTAGTCGTGGAGCCATCGCGACTGGTTAGCTTGAAGGGGTTAAAGCAGACACAGGGACGCAAGAGACTTTATACTAGTTCGGCCCCTTCAATGAAGGTAAAAGCCTACGTCTAGTTGTGATGGAATTGATGGGGTTTCGATGACTAGGGAGCAAACAAGCTTCGCCTATGTCTCGAGTTGTTGTCTGTTGTCCTTGAACCGCCCCCGGGTCGTCCCCTTATATAGACGAGTGACACCTGTCGGTTCACAGAATCCGGTCGATATTCGTATCCGGGTTGGTCTCTCCTTATTCCTAACTTACAATACAAGTTTATATACAGATTCCGGTTTACAGCTACAAGTCTTGAACCGGCTACGGGCCTTAGGCCCTCATCTGCCTTCTTGGGCTTTATCACTTCTGGAACTACTGATGAAGTTGACCCGGCCCAGATAGGCCGGTTTACGCCCAGCAGTAATATCCCCAACAGTTATGATGATGTCTCTCCCCTCCAGACTAAGTCCTCCGGTTTATATAGACACCGGGAGGATCTAGGGTTACACAAGGTCGGTTACAAAGAATGGGATCTACATATTTAGTCACCAAGCTTGTATTCCACGTCAAGGAGGGCCTCATACGGACACGGGTGCAGTCTCCGGTCTTCGTATCTTCACAACCCATCAGTCCGGCCCATGGCTAACAGGCCGAACGCACGAGGACCCTTTAGTCCAGGACTCCCACACCTGGCCACCGCTGGGTCCTCGTGCCCACGTAGGGGCTGGCATGCACGAGGAGCCCGAGTCAGAGGCACATACAGCCCGACGCGAGCGGCATTGGGCAAGGAAGAGGGAGAGGCGATGTCCGCACACGAGTCTGTCGGTTGATCCCGATGCCGCGCTCCTCGCGTCGGTCCTCCGTCGCTCTCTCATGACGGCAGAGAAGGATGCGCGACGCCTCCACCACAAGATTTCCAAGGCGCTCTGACTCGCCATCGAGTTGTCGGAGCGCGGGGCAAACAAGGAGGTTGCGGCGATGGCGAAGGCGGCTCACCATGCGAAGGAGCGATACCGCCTGCTCTACAGGCTGTCAGGCATGAGGTGCAGCTCCGACTCCGACCTGATGAACAGCTCCACCTCCAGCTCTGATGATGACGCACCTCTGCACGCCGATGCCTACAAAAAGGACGGGCACAGCCGCGCCGACGGCTGGAAGGGGAAGGGTCCAGTGAGGAAATGGTGATTTCCTCAGAGCATCTCCAACAGCCGCGCCAAAAGACATGCGCGCGCGGTAAGCTGGCATTTTAGTGCGTGCGGGATGTTTTCACGCGCTCCAGCGGAGGCGGGAAACTGGCGCGCGCGGGAAACAATTGCGCGCGCGAGAAAAGGCGACAGCTCGCGCGCTAGATTTGGCGCATCGCGTCCGGCGCGTCTATAAAATTGCAGCGCCCTCTGCCGCTCTCTCATCGCTCCCTCTACCGCTTTCTCTCCCCGCCGCCGACACGACACCACTGCGCCACCATGCCGCCTCGCCGCCGTGCAGCTTTGGGCTACCGCGGCGTCCGTGTGCGTCCGTCCAGCACCTACTCCATCGAGATTTGGTCAGGCGACGGCGTGCGCCTCGGCCTCGGAACTACGGCGTGGCACCTCCGGCGGTCCCGTTGGGACATGAACTTCACCGACGTGGCGACGCGGGAGCGGGCACATGAGTTGGCGCCTCCCCCGCGGCTTATCACTGACGAGGATCGTTGCGAGTACCGAAGGTGGTTGCGCCATCTCAACCTGGCCGAGATGGACGAGGAAGCCATGGCGCTGTGGCGCCAACGCTTCCCGCAAGACATCATCAACGAGGAACAGTTCTTCGCCAAGAGGAGGGCGGAGAGGGAGGAGAGGAGGGAGGAGCGAGCCACCTATCGCGAGGACAAGCGAACGCGGAAGGCAGTCGCTAAATTCAATATCAAGCTAAGAGATGCGTCGTCCTGGGACTCCAGCGACGAGCGGTTCCTTGACGCCTACGCTCAGACGTCAGAGGAGGACATCACCGAGGCAGAGTCCGAGTCGGAGAATGACGAGTAGTAGTAGTTTTTCATTTTATTTATCTATCTATCGTAGGAGAAGACTATGAACTATCTACGCACTATTTTGTATCGTAGAAGCAAGCTATGTGACGAACTATCTCCATATTTGTACTATTGGAACCAAATATGTATCGAATCGTAGTTCACATAGTAGGCGTCAAGGAAAAAAAGATTAAATATAGCGCACCTGCTGGAGCGGCTCGAACACGCTTTATTTTGAGGCGGCCATTGGAGCCAGCGCACCACCGCACGCAAAAACTGGCTTACCCGGCGTTGTATTTTGATTTTTAGCGTGCCGCGCATTGCGCGGCTGTTGGAGATGCTCTTAGTCCTTCCCCATTCCGTTTATATTTTAACTATGTGTTAAATTGTTTGTAGTATGAATTTGGCGTTGAACTACTCCGACGTACTATGCTTCTTTTGTCCAGCGATGCAATGTTGATCCGATGAACTATGCTCCTTTTGTCCGGCAATGCAATGTTGATCAGATGAACTGGGATATGAACGTGTTTTACATAGCGTTGCGTGGGTTGTATGGTTTTGAGGAACGCATGTGTGAAAACTAACAAATGAGACGTGTCCGATCACTGCCTGCGGACGCGTCGGCGTTTGAGGGCCTGGTGCTTGGGGAAATGCAGAACACTGCAGTTCGAACAAGTCAGCAATGCCCATTGAACACGATTAGCACGAGCACCGACTGTCTGTACCGCTTCAAAGAGAAAAATACTACTGTAGACGCGTAGCACCGACTGTAGGTAGCAGCACGTACCGTTTCGGCCCAGGGAGTCAAAGGGGGCGAGGACCAATGGCAGTGGAACCGCGTCGCCTGCAGCCGTCCGTCCGTCCGCCCGCACATTACACACGACACGAGAGATAGATGTATACACCGATGCCACATGCACATGGGCCCGGACCCTTCCAGCCAGCCAACAGCCAACCGCGCGGTGCCTTCCGTGCGACCTCCACTCCACCCGTCGCCCCGCTCCTCCTCCCCTGTATTTATTCCCACTCCTCTCCCCGTCCTCCTCACACTCCACCGCCACCACCTCTAAATCCCAGCCTCCGCCTCCGCCTCCACACGAGAAGAGAGACTCAGCAGCAACCCACGCCAAGAGCAGGCAGCTCCGTCCTAGCACCAACCAATGGCGACGTCGCGGGCGGACGTGGAGAAGGGCGGGTCGTCGCCGAGGAAGGCGAAGCAGGAGCCGGGCAAGGTGCCGTCGCCGCTGTACCCGCAGCACGAGGGGGAGCGGGAGTGGACGCCCTGGCTGGTGCCCTCCATCCTGGTCGCCAACATCACCGTCTTCACCATCGCCATGTACTACAACAACTGCCCCGCCCACAACGCCAAGCCGGGGCGCGACGGCCAGTGCGTCGCCCGCTTCCTCCACCGCTTCTCCTTCCAGCCCCTCCGCCAGAACCCGCTGCTCGGCCCATCCTCCGCAACGTAAGCAACTCCCTCTTCTCAATCTTTTCTTTAATTCTCTTTGTCTGTTAATCAGCTTCTGTTCATGGAAATGTTACTGCTACTAGTTGCTGCCTTTGCTTACCTGCAAAGCTAGGTAGTTGCAATAGGAGGCAAGAATCATGTAGTATAGCTGACTGCAGATCGACTGTGCACACACGATTTCTGTTGCGAGAAACAAGTAGTAGAAAATAAGTGCTATTCATCAATTCTGTTTCTTCGCAACATTATTAGTCTGAAATCTGAATGAATTAATCAACAACCGAAGAACTTGCCAAGATGAGATCCGGCACCCAAATAATTCGTAGGGCAGAGGCGCCAGAGATGACCCAAAAAAGAAACACGGGTAGTGGTAGGACACCAACCACACGCCAAGTGCAGATGAGCTGGGCCTGCCTGTATTGCGGCGGTATGCCAGTACAGCCCCTGTCCATATACGGCAGCATGGGGTACATGCATCCATCCTGATGATGAGCTGGGGCCCGGCCGATGGATCCTGACCGTTACACTCCTGTGCTGGATGTGCATGCATTGCAGGCTGGTGAAGATGGGCGCGCTGGTGTGGGACAAGGTGGTGCACGGGCACCAGGGGTGGCGCCTCTTCTCCTGCATGTGGATGCACGCCGGCGTCCTCCACCTCGTCGCCAACATGCTCAGCCTCCTCTTCATCGGCCTCCGCCTTGAGCAGCAGTTCGGATACGGTATGCATACACGATTACAATTTGCAGGCCACATATTTCAAACACTCACCTAAGAACACCATTGACACCAAGGTCTTCTTTTGGTTGGTTGCAGTGAGGATCGGCGGCATATACCTCATCTCCGGCGTGGGCGGGAGCGTGCTGTCGTCGCTCTTCATCCGGAGCGCCATCTCGGTGGGGGCCTCCGGGGCGCTCTTCGGGCTGCTGGGGGCGATGCTGGCGGAGCTGCTGTCCAACTGGACCATCTACAGCAACAAGGTGGCGGCGGTGACCACGCTGCTCTTCGTCATCGCCGTCAACCTGGTGCTGGGCATCCTGCCGCACGTCAACAACTTCGCGCACATCGGGGGGTTCCTCACCGGGTTCCTCCTCGGGTTCGTGCTGCTCATGCGCCCCCACTTCGGGTGGATGGAGCGCTACCGCCTCCCCGCCGGCAGCCCCTGCACCGCCAGGAAGTACCTCCCCTACCAGTGGGCGCTCATGGCCGTCGCCCTCGCCCTCGCCGTCGCAGGGTAAGCATCATACTAGATATTACAGTTATTGTGCATTTAAAGTGTCATTAAGCAGCAGCATTACTTCACCTACGTACAACACGTTTAGCCGTTGGAAACATATGAATATCCTTGTACTAGTACGTGGACATTTGTTGCCACCTGCAGAAACTGTAGTTAACACTTATGGACACCTAAACTGGAGTAGTTAGTGGGGAAAGAAAAAGTTAAAAGTGGAGAAGCGAAATGTGGGTTAGGTACATGGGCACTGCACATGCATGATGCATCCCGTTGGTAGATTAGATTTGATGCGCCAACGAGCCTGCGCACCCAGGTTCCTTCCTCCTCCCATTAAGGCACTCATGTGAACCGACAGGCAAACACAGAGCACCATGGCTCTTTTTTATTATATATACAATTATTAAATAAACCATATCATCATCATCATCATAGTCATAGCGATCCGTAGCTGGTCTTGTTATTCTTCTTCCTCCACCATGTAAAACAAAGTTTTCTTGGTCGCCTTTCCCTCCTCCAGCCTAACGTGCGACATCTTGACAGCCACGCCCAACCTGCACACACACACACACACACACACATATTACCATGTCGTAGTATAACATATTTTTATGTCTGAAGTCTCAACAACTAGACGCGTTTCTGTCGGTGAATTAAAATAAGGTGGCGAGATGGCCGGGCGAAGAAGAAAGGAGGCCATTCTTTCCGTGCTCGCTCTGACTGACTGTTGGAAACCTTTTTCGCTGCAGATTCGCGATCGGGCTGGCCATGGTGTTCCGCGGCGCCAACGCCAACAGCAGCTGCGGCTGGTGCCACTACCTCAGCTGCGTCCCCACCGCGAGCTGGTCATGCGCCAACTGAGCACCAACACCAACACACACATGAGAATTCCAGCAGAGAGCGCTTTCACAGTCATCATGAATTCTTCCAGCGGGTGCCCCCACAACATATTGTCCGGTTCATATTTGTAGATATAGATCAAGGGAGGGAAGAAAAAGGGGCTACTGCCTGATTGGTTAGACACACACACAGACAAGGCTCGTTGGGGTCTTTATCTCTTGTCCATTTGATTTATTCTTTTGTAATGTATAATGAATGAAGATTGCTTTGAGAATCGTCTCTCTCATCTGCCCTGCCATGTGCGACGTTGCTTCCTTCCAGCTCGTGTTTCTCCTTTTTGAGTCAGCGGCCAAGCAACGACGCAATAGACAGCTCCTGTGTGATCCCCACAACGCTGACAGTTGCGCCACGCTGTAGAGTTGAGGTGTGGTCTGGCCTGATTGGCACATGCGCAAGATTCCATTTGGCGATTATTAATAATCAAGTTCCAACAAGAAGTCACACCGAGCAGCCAATTTTGCATATAGAAATGCAATCAACATGCAAACCACCGCATGCTACGCGGTTGCGGTTGACATTTCACCGACCGCCGCACCAAAAAAGAAAGAGAGACATTTCACCGACCGTGTAATCCGCGGGTGCACGACTATGCCGGTTAAAAGAACTTTCTAAATCACATGGAATGGCATCAAACAGGTAGTATATCATATCTCCAGATGCATAACCTATTCATAAACCGTTTGTGCCAGCAACATTCACAGCCTAAGAGCCAACAGAAAGAAGAAAAACAAAGTTGATTGTTCAGCCATCAAGGCGGTTCACGGACAGAAACCTCTCAATGTGCCATTGCACCCTTTGTCCCAAAACAACTATTTCCAAGCGGAGGAGACCTTTTAGCATTAACTCAGAGCTCACAGGTTCATCTTCCTTTGTCCAGGCCAGTTCTTCTGGTTGAAATCATGCTTGATGAGGTTGGCTCTCAGGAGCATGGCCTTGATATCTCTCTCAAACTCATTGCCAGTCTGGAGGGCCCGCTGGAAGGTTGCGTTTCTTTGGTCAGCATGCCTTGCATACAGGATCTTGTTGTGGGAGTCTATCCGAGCCTGCAGCATAAAAGGTAACCAAGAAGCAGGTCAGAATAATAATACGAGAATTATCACAGGTATATGCAGCAAGATGAGAAACCTTCTCAAGGGTACCTGTATTTTGTTCTCGGTGATCAGTGCAGCCAGCTCTTTCTCCAGCATCGATACTGAGCTCTTGAAGGCACTAGCCATTGTGTTGAGATCTACAGATATGAACGGAAGCGTGTACTGTATGATAGCTTTGTGGCGGATATCATTGTACAGAGTCCCAAGATGCTCACGGAGATGGATATCCAGAAGGAGATTCGGCTTTAGCTTCTCAAGATGCTCCAAGCATGATCCATAGCGACTAGTTTGGACATTTTAATTGTTAGCATATTTATTTAACACAAATCGGTTGGAAAAAAACTACAACCTAATCTAGCAGTGACACAAACAAATGTCTATCCTCAAAAGGACTTGGAGCCCGACTTTGTAACCAAAAAATGGTGTACAGGCAATCAAGCTTTCATGGTATTTTAAATTGTAAACCCAAAAGGCACATTAATCGACACCATATTCTAGAAAATAAGGTCTAAAATTGAAGGAAACTGTCGATATGGCCCAATAACTAAAAGGGTAATGACTTTAGCCTCATTGCCAACAAACGGCTGTCTATATGGCCCAATAAGTAATGATGTGGCATATAAAAGGACGAGAGTTAGAAAACCAACTGATTCATTTCTCATTATAGCAGTGACTGTATTTGAGTTGACACTGTCAGAGAGACCAAAAATAAAGGGTTGTATACATTATTTTAATTATGCGAGCGCCAATACTTGTGAAATTGTTATGATTTATCAGTGCAAGTTCTACTGCTTGTAAAAGGGTTTCCATTACTGAAAAAAGAGCAATGCATATATTCTATTTTGAGCTCTGATGATATAGTAAAAACAACAGTTGCAAAATCTTCCACATATCCTATCAGAGCAGCAGGTGTAAAAACAACCAACACACTGAAAAGGTGGGCAAGAACAATAAAATACTAAAGGCTGTTCCAGTAGGAGCATACCTTGCATAGAAATCATTGACCAGCTCCCTTACTTCAGGCACTAGCTCAAGAAAGTTACGGAAGTTTATGTTGTCAATAACTTTGCTCTGGCAAGATAAACAAACAATCATGTTTCAGTGTAACCGTAACCAACCAACCATACAAAAGGCACACAAAAAAGAAGAAGAACAAGAGGTAAACCTTCAGTTCTGAACGATCGAAAGAAGCAAGAGCACAAAGGGCACCACAGACAGCCACATCTTGCGGAGCTATGACTTCAGAATAGTTGCTTCCTAGTTCAGGTCCTGTCTCGAGAAACTTCATGGAAAGGGGGAATTTCAGCAAGAATACTTTATACCAGGCAAAAACACAAGACATTGCCTAATTTACTTCAATTTTTGGACAAGCCACTATCTATAAATTGGAGGTGGATCCAAATGTGCCTGAACTACTAGCTGGATGTGGATCCCAATGTGCGTAAACTACTAGCTGGAGGAAACAATGGGAGGCACTTTAAACGAAGTTACGCTGATCATTTATAACAAAGAGAGTAAACAAAATTCAGTTTAAAGTGCAGTACCATATTGATATCTGTCAGGAAAAGTTTGTGAGTGCTGTCTAATCCACACATGACAATTGATAGTTGTAAATTTAGTTACAATGATACACTATTAGTAATTTCACAGAATAGTAAACGAACAAACAAATCACTTGGATCTGTTCAAGGCTTTTCACTGATATCTTGAAACAAGTGGGGGTTTATCAAGAATATACTACTGGCCCTTGAAAGAGGTACCGCATGAACAGAACTAGCAAGATAGGACTACCAAACATGAAGTTTCAATTTAAGTTGAATTAAAATTCTTGCATACAGAAGACTGATTTACAGGAAGCAATAATCATCTCTAAAACATCAGCTTAAAAGCTTACAGGTGCAAGGAAAGCTCAGCTCAAGGAAAAAAAAGAAACAGAACAGGGTTTCTGGAGGACAAACCTTACGGGCAGCAAGTTTGTATTTCTTTGTCTCCAAGTTGGCTAATCCTGCAGCTGCTCGCAACTTTGCAACAATGACAGCATCCAAGGTGTCTGGGGTTTGCTCTGCTTTGCTGACATAGTTGGTAACATGCGCAAACTGTCCCAACTCAATGCTGACCAGAATCACATGCATACACATCTGAACTATATGCTTGGAAGTGGTGCAATAGTCCCGTGTCCGGATATAGCTTTTGAAGGCTTCTGAAAGGTGGCCATGAGCATAGAAGAAGTCACCAATGTCGTTATAACCCATTCTGATGCTCTCTTTGATCAGGTTAGTCTGCATTTAAAGAAGCAACATAAATGCAGAGTCACTTGTTTGATACATATATCACGTCACCATTAAACTCGCCAAGGCCACAAATAAATACGAAAACACTAACGCCCACACGTGTGGCAACATTGCAACTCGCCCACACGCCTGGATCACCATCCAGTTAAGTTTCCACGAATCGACAAGGCCAGTGTGTGGGCGTTGGAGAGGTCGCCCACACGCCCCACATCACACGGTTGCCAGCTGCGCTGTGTGGGCGAACTAGTTTCTGCCCACACAGCCACCACCTAGTCCACGCACGTGTGGGCGAATTGCTTTTCGCCCAGACGACAGTCGTACGTTGTTGGATGGCAACTGCAGTTGCACGTACATGGCAACTAGGCAAACACACATGGCAACTATGATTCGTTTGCTAGACGGCAACTGCAGTTGCGTGTACGTGGCAATCAGATAAACAAACATGGCAACTGTGATTAACCACACGTGGCAACCAGGTAAACACACATGGCAACTATTGTTTGACCATATGTGGCAAGTAGTAAATCACACACGACAAGTATGATTTGATTATACGCGGCAACTACCATAAATTAGACATGACAACTATAGTTAGGCAAAACAGAGAGAGTTGCGATGCTTTTACAACCATATTTGCCATCCCGGATAACTACATCTGCCATCCCGGATGGCAACTAAATCGTCATCCCGCGGGTACCTAATGTAGCTGCGTCAGGACGTGTGGGCATATTTGCTTCGTGCCACACGCGCGGGGTGGGGATGAGTAGTACTTGTTGGGCGTGCGGCACGAAGTAGCTGCGCCCACACGTGTGGGCAATTATACTGTTCGCCCACACACAGCCCGCGTGGGCTGTCCCCTGCTCATGCCACACACGGTGTGTGGGCGAATGCCTATTATGCCACACGTGTGGTGGATATTGGCGTCCAACAAATATATTACACTTAGAATTCAAATGCAAGAGAACAAAGAATACAATAACAGATCTAACAAATACTTTCACACATGTTATAGATTTTCAACGTACATTATGCCTATATTCAACACTACCATCTCTTCCTAAACTGTTGTTACAGGCCCATGCATATAGATTGCATGATTAACAGAAAAAATAATCATAACTCTTTTAGGTTAGTTAGTTATGACTCACTATAACAGATGCAGTAATTGTGGACCCTAGACAGCATCTATCACATACCTAGAGCGCACATTGTGCTGGATGATAAACACTGCCCACACCCCATCCTTAAACCAGCAGACAATTGATAGGGATGCAAGCGGGGCAGGCTAGCAGACAATACCATAGTAGAAACGTAGTGTTAATTTTAGGCAAGATTTGAGCAAATTATGAGCTAATTTATGAGTTTTGCAGGATGAAGCAGGATGCTGTGGTGGGGTAATGATGATTCCGCTTATCTAACTACCTTTTGCCAATTTTACTGCTTGTTTAACTAGCTTATCCCTACTTCCCTAGCTATTTTTCCGTAACAAAATATAAAATATGTCCAACACAACAAAATTCGGCAACTGTAAACTGGGACTGAAACTCAGGCTCAAAGGAAGCTCTGGCAGCAGAAACAACATCTTATATTGGAGAAGGCAAAGGAAATTTCAAGTGTGCTCACAATCCTATGTTCTAAACAATTTGAGCGTTCCTAGTAATGAATAAAAGTATATTAGGTAAATTTCACATTTGAATCACAGAACCACATTTCTATTATGGACCCTAGCAGCATATACAGAGGCAACAAAGTGCAGGAAGGCATGCCACAAAAACACAGAGGCGCGAGAAGGCAGAATACAGACAAGGTAGCATGCACTCCCTCCGTTCCTAAATACAAGTCTTTTTAGAAATTTCAGTATGGACTACATACGGATGTATATAGACGTAGTTTAGAGTGTAGATTCACTCATTTTGCTCCGTATGTGGTCCATATTGGAATCTCTAAAAAGACTTATATTTAGGAACGGAGGGAGCAGTGAGAATTGGTGATTAGAAAGGAGTGTGTCTCTTCTATAAACTGCAAATAAATCAGATGATGGCTTGTACATGTGTGAGCCAAGTCTAGCACCAATCGAAGTCTGGGTTCATACGTAATAATGAGCAGACTGATCACAATGGCAGAAAAGAATAATTGCTGAACATACTGGGAAACAGTTCACTTGGCCCAATATTGGCATGAAATATCTTGGTTTTACCTTGATTCTGCTAATATTAGGAACAATGGCTAAATCAGCTAATGGCTCTATTTACTTCCAGTGATTGTTTCCATGTAAAGAGTTTAATTGTGCACAATGAACTTTTCCTAAAACATCACGTAGTGGCAAAAGGATTGCATTCAGAGAAATCGTGCATGACTGTCATCCCAAATAAAATAACTAGATAACACCTATAGTTCAGCACCGCACCATGATCAAACAATCATCAACATCAGCGTAAGCAACGTGCAAGGTAACCACAATTTACTATCTTATTATCACAGCATACAAAATCATGCTCATGCAAGGAACACTATGCTTGCACATAGTAAGGAAACACACCATAGGCTAATAGTATAAATTAGATACTACTGCTCGCACCACGCAAATCAGTCATCCACACTCCACAGAGTAGGCAGTACATCAAATTAATCCGTCAATGATAATCATAAACCAGACAGATCAGCCAGGAATACCAACACGGGAGGCGCAATTCGTCGACAGATCAGCCAGGAATACCAACACGGGAGGCGCACTTCGTCGACAGATCAACGCAACCACCACATCCTAGGCAGAAACTAATGGGAACGACGCAGTAAATTCAGAGAAGCGGTCAGAACAGGGGGTCAGTGGAGGGGTAGGGTTTTCTCACCCTGTAGCCGTTGAGTTCGGTCTCGAGCTTCTCCTTGCGCTGCTCGGCGCGGCGGTTGACGGAGTCGACCCAGGCCTGGTCGTGGCGGTAGCGCGGGCCGAGGCGGCCGTTGATCTTGAGGACGGCGTCGAGGTAGAGCACGGTGTCCTCGCGCGCCCTGGCCTCGTCGTGCGCCATCCGCAGCGCCTCGAGCTGGATCGCCTCCACCCCGCACCGCTCCGCGATGAAGAGGAGCCGCGCCACGCGGGTCCGGCCCGAGTACTGCGCCGCGTACGCCTCCACGTCGAGCTGGTCGGCGGAGACCGGCGCCGCGGAGGGCTGACCCTCGCCGCCCAGCCCGTTCGTCACCGCCGCGGCCGCGGCCGCCGAGACCTCGCAGTCCACGTCCATGCTGCCGGGGATCGGCGGTGGGGTTCGCCGCAAAACCCTAGAGAGAGAGGGGGGAGGCGGAAGCTTCCGGAGAGGAGAGATGCAGAGGAGGGGAAAAGACGGAGGGCCTGGGTTGGAAATAGCACGGGTGGTGCGGGCAGATATGTAAAGTTACGTTGGGCCGGGCATGGGTTTTGTTCTCAACTTGGGCTGGAATGAACGCCCCTTTCTGGGTCATGTGCTTTGGCCCAATGATTCGTATGGGCTAACAGGCCGAAATACCCTCTTTATATGTATGTTATGGTGGGCTGGTGGCGTGCTGTGTTCACTTTTTAGGTCCAAAGAAGATTCCGACGAGCGAGGAGGTCCAGCACTCGAGCGGCGGCGGCGGCGACGGCGGAGATGAGGGCGGTGAGCGGCGAGGTGGTCTCGTCGAAGCCGGTGGGCTTACACAAGGCCGCCCGCGTGTTCAGACGCTTCGCGGCCAGAGAGGCGTCAAGGCTGCCCGCCGGGGCGGGCGTGCTGGTCCTCTGCGCGGCCGAGGCCGCCGCCGAGCTCCACGCCTTCCGCTGCGCCCGCGTGGGCCCCGATGGCGAGGCGGAGGTGGATGCGGCACCAAGCGGAGAGGAGCGGCGCAAGAAGAGGAGGAAGACTGGGCGCGAAGGTGTGTCACTAGAGTAGGCTCTCTTTTTTGGGGGGTTTAAATCCATGTGTTACTGTGGTACTGGTAGCTTGCCTGTTGTTCTTCATGCTGTTAAATCCATTTGTTACTGTGGTAGCGACTAGTAATAATATATCTGGTGTTGTTCACGATGTATCATTTCATCATTTGGGACGAGCTGTGCTGTGTCTTGTGTGTGATGTATGTATCCTGCTGCCGGGGCTACATTTTATTTCAGTGCAATCGGCTGAAAACTTTCACCGCCACTCCAAGAGAGACAGAGAAGACTGCAGCACCACACACAATGCACCTGAAGGAAAGACGTCTGATGAGCTTGTGTGTTGTGCTCTTCAGTCCATTACTGCATCCCCTGTTGTCCTTGAACTGTTTTTTTAAGAGAAACTTGGAACTGTTTTAGTTGGACGTTGAGCATTTTAGTTTTGCTTTTTAACCACAACCGAACTCTGTAGTAAGGTGCCATTGTCTCTTGTCTGTCGGTGGAGCCTCCCTGATTTTCCAAAACGAACAAAATTGTCGCTGTTAATTTGGTTCTGAAGTCTGAACTCGTGTGCGTTGGAATTTCAGTGTCTGATTTCTCTCTCGGGGCCTTGAGAAAGAGACGGATACTTGTGTTGTTTTAGCACCTTTCAGCTCAGCTAGAACGTTACTCAAGCTGCTGGATCCCATTGGCTCAGACATTGGTGAGAGTGAGTACACAAGTTATTGCCGACTCGCCGGCACCTCTGCTTCACCTGGCCGTGGCCGGCAAGTAAATCCCCAGGCAAATACGCAATAACATCTCATCCAGTCAGCCGTCACGTTCCATGAAGATTGCCGAAGTCAGCCACACAATCCACACAGTCCAGGCAAATTCAGTGCAATCCGGTCCAGTCCAGCTTCCCAACCTTAATTTTGTGCTTGTGCTATAACTCGTCTACATTGGCAGTTCTGCGTATCATGTACGTATCTCTTAGATTCCTTGAGAAGGACATATGTATGTAACACCTTTCCACTGAGCTAGAACAGTATACCATTAGATCTCACATTGCCATGAAAGATTGCCAAAGTTAACCACTTATTCAGGCAAAAAATTCGATCAACAGGGGCCTTGTCTCCGATTTCATTTCAAAGAAACAAAACAAAGTTAATATAGTATTAGGTGTGAAATTTTGAATATTTGTGGACAAAGAATAACTATATTGTCTTCGGGTTGATCTCTTTCTATAAGATTTAATAAAAGTCGACAAATCGTACTACTATAATTGCCTCGTACTTTTCTTTTTAAAGAAAATCTTATATATAATTAATCGGGATTGCTAAATCTCAGTCGACTGAGACTTAACCAAAGTCTTAGTCAATGCTATATTTGTGGGTTCTTACATAAAGATTCGTGTAAAATTTTCTTCCTTCCTTTTGTATCTTTTGTCACTTGATTGAGACGTAGCCACGCTCATAATTAATTATAAAAAACCTATTGCTTCCTAGTAGTTCTTACTGTTGAAGATCTGGCTGAAGGTGAAACGAAGGCACAAACTAAACTATCCCAACCAAAACTCTCGCTGGAAAAGGGTTTCGAAGCCGAAACACTACTGATCAGCACCAAAGTACAGGCGAGCATACATTCTTCTGGAGTGGATGACATGGATCGCATCACGGGGTTCAAGATTCTACTTGAGGAACTCCAAGCATTTCTCCAGACGCGATCTGCATTTCTAGTGCCTTCCAGGAAGGAAATGCATACCAGACTCGTACATCCGCTCAGTCTTGTGATCATCAGCTCGAGGAAGCGATCTAGCTCCGCATTCAGGCAAAGTCGGTTCAGTCTGCCCTGCCCGACCTGGAGCAGACAGAGTCTGCTCGTGTCACTACCAGCTCGCCGAAGCATACAATCACGCGCACACACTTGGACAAGACACCAATCCAAAGACACCGCATCTAGCAACCAAGAGGATCCCATTGCACTCACTCACATCTCATCCAGTCAGTCGTCACGTTCGGCTAAGATTGCCAAAGTTGATCACTCATTCAGGCAAATCCAATTCAATCCAGTATGTTCCAGCTTCAGTGTCTGCTCTTCTCGACCTGGGGGCAGACAGAAGCTGCTTTTTTTTTTGAAACAAGGCAAAAGATTTGCCATTTCATTGAATAAGGAAGAAGTTTTAGGACAAAGCCGCAAAGCGGCAATAATAAAAGAAAGGACTACTCTCGCGGCATTACAATACCCAACTGCTTTGCACCGGCCAAAGCCCAAAGAGACACCTCGTCTTTAATCTTGGAAATGAGAACCATCGAAGGACGGCCGTGTTACGGAAGACTCTAGCATTGCGTTCGGTCCAAATCTCCCATGAGATGAGCATCATCAGAGAGGCCAGCGCCTTGGGAGATCCAACCCGAGTGTGTATGTTGTTGGTCCACCAATCTCTCACCGAGACCCTCGTCGCTCAGGTGGCCGTGTTGACGTGGTGCAATCCAAGCCACGGAATAATATCGTTCCACACCCGAAGAGTGAATCGGCATTGGAAGAGGAGATGAGCCGCAGATTCCTGGCATTGCTTGCATAGAGGGCATACACCACAATTGGGCCAACCCCGCCTAATTAAGCGATCGGACGTCCAGATCCTATTTTTTTGTAGAACAAGCCAAGCAAAAAATTTGCATCGCGGGGGAGCCCACACCTTCCAGACCGATTGCACCAGATATGAAGTAGTAAGCCCTTCAAACTGTGCCTTGTATGCTGAAGAGGCGGAGTACATACCATCTTTAGTGAACTTCCGTACAATTGAATCCTCCATCCCCTCTTCAAGGGTGACCGAATTCAGCTTTCCCCAAAGATTTGCAAACTCTTGGACGTGACCAAGGGAAAGGCCATTGGAAATGTCGATGTTAGAGATCCAGAGATTGTTGTGTAGAGCTTGCTGGACGGAACAATTTTTCTTTCGAGAGAGGTCAAAGATGTGAGGCGCGATGTCACGAGGTCTCAAGCCCTGTAGCCAAGAGGAGTTCCAAAATTTTGCCGTTCGTCCGTTGCCGCAGTGGTAAAGCTGCTGCCTTGTGACCATGAGGTCATGGGTTCAAGTCCTGGAAACAGCCTCTTACAGAAATGTAGGGAAAGGCTGCGTACTATAGACCCAAAGTGGTCGGACCCTTCCCTGGACCCTGCGCAAGCGGGAGCTACATGCACCAGGTTGCCTTTTTTCGTCCGTTGCCCACCGTGACGCGCGTGGCAGACGCAAAAAACGCCCGGTCATCATCTGTGCACGGCGTGCCCATACCGATCCATGGTTTTGTGGGATCCTTCCACTCCAACCAAAGCCACCTAATCCGAAGAGCCTTAGCAAATTTGGCCAAATTTAACACGCCCAGGCCACCATTCTTCTTCGGCTTGCAAACAAGGTCCCAGTTTATTTTGCATTTTCCACCGGAAACTGTATCTGTGCCCGCCCAAAGATAGGCGCGCCGTAGACTATCAATTTTTTTCAGAACCTCGACCGGGATGTCGAGAGGGGTCAGGTGATATATGGCAATAGCGGTGAGGACGGCCTTAACAAGAACGGCCTGACCCGCAGTGGCGACATGTCTGCTTTGCCAAGGGGGGAGCTTGCTAGCCACCTTATCCTCGAGGTGTTGAAAATGAATCCGCTTGAGACGCCTAACGGACAACGGCAGCCCAAGGTATCTCATCGGGAACGAGGTGCGAACAGCCGGGAAAGCTTGAAGAATATCATTAAAATCAACATCGCCGCAACAAATAGGGGCCACAAGGCTTTTGGTGCAGTTAGTGACGAGGCCGGTGACCTCCCCAAAGGAGGCCAGGGTGGATGCAAGAAATTGAACGTCTTCCTTGATAGGCTTGACAAATATGGCCGCGTCGTCGGCATATAGCGATGCACGGATGGTCGTGGCTCTTCCACAAAGCGGCTGGAGGTGTCCCTGAGCAGTGGCCTTGTTTAGAAGGTGGTGTAGAGGGTCAATCACCAGGACGAACAAAAGGGGAGACAGGGGGTCTCCCTGTCGCAGCCCACAGCCATGCTTCAGCGGGTCACCCATCACTCCATTGATCAAGACCCTCAATGTGGCCGTGGAAAGGAGGGCTGGAACTCACTCTCGAAATCTGCTTCGGAAGCCGAGGTGTCGTAGGAGATCAAAGAGGAAATCCCATCGAACCGAATCAAAAGCTTTCTTGATGTCGAGCTTGAAGAGCAAAGTTGGGATTTTGCGGCGGTGAAGCTTCCTTGCCAAGTTTCTGACATACATGAAATTATCATGGATACTTCTCTTCTTTATAAAAGCGCTTTGGGCATTTGAAACTAGGCTTTGCATGTGCGGGGCAAGGCGTGTGGCCATCATCTTAGCGATAATCTTAGCAATGGCATGGATGAGACTAATGGGCCGAAAATCGGAGATGCACTCTGCACCATCCTTCTTAGGGATGAGGGCGATGTTCGGAATCAACTCACCAAAGCAGAATCGGAATGGGACCCCTCGAGCTGGACACCCAGCCAAAGAACACCTCACCCACCAACCAGACAACACTAAACCTCTCGATTATTTCCAGCCAGGCAATCATGGCCTGACGCCACGTGTACAACCCCTGTGGGTGCTGAGTCGGATCAAGGATATTTTGGCGCGGCTTTATCCACACCTGAGAGCCGCAGAAAAGCGCAAATTGATATTTTGCTGGAAAGGGTTTCGAATCCAAAACACTATGGATCAGCACCAAAGTACAGACGAACATAGGAGCCTCAGGGGTGGGGGACATGGATCGCATCACCAGCTTCAGGATTCTACTTGAGGAACTCCAAGCATTTCTCCAGCCGTGACCTGCATTTCTAGTTAGTACCTTCCAATTCCAGGAAGGAAATGCAAACCAGACTTGCACGTCTGCTCGGTGTTCTGATCATCAGCTCCAGGAAGCTGGAAGAGATCTAGCTCCCCATTCAGGCAAATTCGGTTCAGTCCGGTCTTGTCCAGCTTCAGTCTGCTCTGCCCGACCTGGAGCTAGCAGACAGAGGCTGCTCTTGTCACTACCAGCTCACTGAAGCACAAGCACACGCACTTGGACTAGACACCCAGCCAAAGATGCCGCGCCTAGCAACCAAGAGGATCCCATTGCACTCACTCACATCTCATCCAGTCAGCCGTCACGTTCGGCTAAGATTGCCAAAGTTAACCACTCGTTCAGCCAAATCCAATTCAATCCAGCATGTTCCAGCCTCAGCCTCTGCTCTTCTCGACCTGAAGCAGACAGAAGCTGCTGGTGTCACAACCAAGTGTCCGTTTCAGAAAAAAAGAACAACCAAGTGTAGAATCAACTCATCAAAGCAGAGTCGGACCCCTCGAGGTAGACACCCAGCCAAAGAACACCTCGCCTAGCAACCAGACAACACTAAACCTCTCGACTATTTCCAGCCAGGCAATCATGGCCTAACGCCACGTGTACACCCCCTGTGGGTGCTGAGTCGGATCAAGGATATTTTGGCGCGGCTTTATCCACACCTGAGAGCCGCAGAAAAGAGCCTCCCTAATTTTCTACTCTCTCTGGGCTTGAAGACATTTCATACAGGGTGCAAATTAGCTCATTTTCAGTTGTTATAAAAGTGAACGGAGGGAGTAGAAAAAAAAAACTGTAGCTCTTTCTTTTTTGGTTCTGAAGTCTGATCTCTCTCGAGGCGTCGACATTATTGTGTTGTTTGACGCCTTTCAGCTGAGCCAGTACTAGAACGTTGCTGAAGCTGCTGTATCAAATTGGCTCATTCAGACATCGGTGAGTGAGGACGAAGTTATGTCCGACTCGCCGGCACCTGGCCGTGGCCGGCAAGAAGGTCCCAGCGCAAATACGCAGTCACATCTCGTCCAGTCAGCCGTCACGTCCCACGAACATTACCGGAGCTAACCAGACGATTCCGGCAAATTCGGTTGGAATCCAGCACGTATTTTCCAGCTTCAGTCTGCTGTGCCCGACCTGGAGCAGACAGAAGCCGCCCGTGCCACTACCAGGTCGGACGAGACTTGCCTGCTCCCCGCCCGTGTGCCCATCCGTGCTCCCGCATACGTGGCTTGATTTGATTGGAACAAAGTAAGGCCTGACCCCACCCCCTTAAAATCAGGGGAAAGATGATTAGACTAGAAAGGAAAAAGGAAAAAAGACAACCGTAGGATGAAGTGGAAGCATGAATGGGAGCATGGAGAGGGAGCAGGCAAGCTGGATCCTACCAGGTCACCATCAACCCAGCGAAGCAGAGTCACACGTAGCCCCCTGAGGTTTGGATCAGACGCCCGGCACAGTCAGCAACCAGACGACACTAAACCTCTCGGCTAATTACAGCCGCACAATCAGAGCCGGAGCGCTGACGTCGGCTGCCGGGCGGCCGCCACGTGTGCCGGCCCTGTGCGTGCTGACTCGGATCCACGATATTTACGCCCGGCTTCATCCGTTCCGACCTGCGATGGACCCAGAAAAGCGCAAGTTGATATTTCATGTGGGGGTCACGAAAGGGAAAGTGCAACTTGGTGGTGCCTTTTGCTTCCTGGAAGGGGCCAAACCAAACCAAACAAAATGCGGTGGTTGGTCGGACTTTTGTTTCAGGTGGGGTGCAACTGCGGAGAATGACACGGGATTATTAATCTAAGCCGCCATGGTGTTTTATATTACACCATTTAGTTGCTGATGCAAATTAAGTACGTAGAGTAGAAATTTTCTTGGTTGATGGAAGGGGAACAAACTACCTATGTTTTCTTTGGTTGCCAAAACTGGCCACAGAGCATAGTGCCCCCTCTGTTTCTAAGAAAATATGTATTTTCCCTCCTTTTTGCCGTGAAAGAACGCCGCCAAGGCAGAACCTCGCCGTTCGCAGGGCAGCACTAACGCGGGGCTTGCGTGCGTCCATGCGCGCCATCGGTTATGGAGAGTTCATTAGTTTTGGCGTATGCTAAGTTATTAGGGATTAAACAGACAGATTTCCACTCTTTACTTTGTTCCTAGGTCTTCACGATGAAATTTTACGCATTCTTTTTGAATACGCAGGGAGTGGACTGTGTTGCATTTCATTCATTGATTTTTCCCTTTGCTTTTGGTATGATGTAGAGCCAGATAAGGTTCTTGCTCTTTATTCCCTAACTATTATATATAAAAGGAGTGCATCATGGTAGGCTAGATTGGATTCACGATTTAGGTGGGACGCTGGGACGGAAAGGCGGCAATCAAGATTGGTTAGCCGTATAAACAAAGAGCTCAGGGTGTCGCATGCCTTCTTTACACCAAGGCAGCAGAAAATGGTGGTTTCATTAGATTCTCGGTTCATCGTATTTTAGCTAGCAAACTTAATTATTTTCATGGTAGATAGAAAGTAGGGATCCCAGCTCTTAACGGCTAATAATATTTGGTTACACTTTCGGAGCTAGCAAAGGTCACGACAACTTGATTAATAGTTTAGCTCGACCGAAAGCTTCATTAGTTGGCCATCTTGTTAAGCAGAGTCTCGGAGCGGCAAAGCTGGCAACGGCCGATTTTTGGGAAGGGTTTGAACCTCAGTTTTGGATTTTTTTTTTATCTCCCTTGT